>NC_090924.1:395302666-395554383 GCF_040938575.1 Ambystoma mexicanum | reverse complement strand
TGGTGGAGGGTGCCCCTGAACTGCTGGGGGGTGTGGGTGATAGGGGACATGGGTGGGGGCCTGGCGAAGGGTGCCCATGGTGGCTGGGGGGTGTGGGTGGGTGGGAGACATGAGTGGGGGCCTGGTGGGGGATGCCCTGGGGGGGTAGGGGGTGGGGGTGCAGGGGGACATGAGTGGGGTCCTGGTGGAGGCTGCCCCTGCACTGCTGGGGGGTGGGGGTGATAGGGGACATGAGTGGGGGCCTGGTGGAGGTTGCCCCTGCACTGCTGGGGGTGGGGGTGGTGGGAGACATGAGTGGGGGCCTGGTGGAGGGTGCCCCTGGATGCTGGGGGGTGGGGGTGCAGGGGGACATGAGTGGGGGCCTGGTGGAGGGTGCCCCTGCACTGCTGGGGGGTGGGGGTGATAGGGGACATGAGTGGGGGCCTGGTGGAGGCTGCCCCTGGTGGCGGGGGGTGGGGGTGATAGGGGACATGAGTGGGGGCCTGGTGGAGCGTGCCCCTGGATGCTGGGGGTGGGGGTGCAGGGGGACATGAGTGGGGGCCTGGTGGAGGCTGCCCCTGCACTGCTGGGGGGTGGGGGTGGTGGGAGACATGAGTGGGGGCCTGGTGGAGGGTGCCCCTGCACTGCTGTGGGGGGGGTGGTGGGAGACATGAGTGGGGGCCTGGTGGAGGGTGCCCCTGGTGGCTGGGGGGTGGGGGTGGTGGGAGACATGAGCGGGGGCCTGGTGGAGGCTGCCCCTGGTGGCGGGGGGGTGGGGGTGATAGGGGACATGAGTGGGGGCCTGGTGGAGGCTGCCCCTGCACTGCTGGGGGGTGGGGGTGGTGGGAGACATGAGTGGGGGCCTGGTGGAGGGTGCCCCTGCACTGCTGGGGGGTGGGGGTGGTGGGAGACATGAGTGGGGGCCTGGTGGAGGGTGCCCCTGCACTGCTGGGGGGGTAGGGGTGGTGGGAGACATGAGTGGGGGCCTGGTGGAGGGTGCCCCTGCACTGCTGGGGGGTCGGGGTGATAGGGGACATGAGTGTGGGGCCTGGTGGAGGCTGCCCCTGGTGGCGGGGGGATGGGGGTGATAGGAGACATGAGTGGGGGCCTGGTGGAGGGTGCCCCTGGATGCAGGGGGTGGGGGTGCAGGTGGACATGAGTGGGGCCTAGTGGAGGGTGCCCCTGCACTGCTGGGGGGTGGGGGTGATAGGGGACATGAGTGGGGGCATGGTGAAGGCTGCCCCTGATGGCGGGGGGTGGGGGTGATAAGGGACATGAGTGGGGGCCTGGTGGAGGCTGCCCCTGCACTGCTGGGGGGTGGGGGTGGTGGGAGACATGAGTGGGGGCCTGGTGGAGGGTGCCCCTGGATGCTGGGGGGTGGGGTTGCAGGGGGACATGAGTGGGGGCCTGGTGGAGGGTGCCCCTGCACTGCTGGGGGGTGGGGGTGATAGGGGACATGAGTGGGGGCCTGGTGGAGGCTGCCCCTGGTGGCGGGGGGTGGGGGTGATAGGGGACATGAGTGGGGGCCTGGTGGAGGGTGCCCCTGGATGCTGGGGGGTGGGGGTGCAGGGGGACATGAGTGGGGGCCTGGTGGAGGGTGCCCCTGCACTGCTGGGGGGTGGGGGTGATAGGGGACATGGGTGGGGGCCTGGTGGAGGCTGCCCCTGGTGGCAGGGGGTGTGGGTGATAGGGGACATGAGTGGGGGCCTGGTGGAGGCTGCCCCTGCACTGCTGGGGGGTGGGGGTGGTGGGAGACATGAGTGGGGGCCTGGTGGAGGGTGCCCCTGGATGCTGGGGGTGCAGGGGGACATGAGTGGGGGCCTGGTGGAGGGTGCCCCTGCACTGCTGAGGGGTCTGGGTGATAGGGGACATGAGTGTGGGCCTGGTGGAGGCTGCCCCTGGTGGCGGGGGGGGTGATAGGGGACATGAGTGGGGGCCTATTGGAGGCTGCCCCTGCACTGCTGGGGGGTGGGAGACATGAGTGGGGGCCTGGTGGAGGCTGCCCCTGGATGCTGGGGGGTGGGGGTGCAGGGGGACATGAGTGGGGGCCTGGTGGAGGCTGCCCCTGGTGGCGGGGGGTGGGGGTGATAGGGGACATTAGGGGGGGCCTGGTGGAGGGTGCCCCTGGATGCTGGGGGGTGGGGGTGCAGGGGGACATGAGTGGGGGCCTGGTGGAGGGTGCCCCTGCACTGCTGGTGGGTGAGGGTGATAGGGGACATGAGTGGGGGCCTGGTGGAGGCTGCCCCTGGTGGCGGGGTGGTGGGGGTGATAGGGGACATGAGTGGGGGCCTGGTGGAGGCTACCCCTGCACTGCTGGGGGGTGGGGGTGGTGGGAGACATGAGTGGGGGCCTGGTGGAGGGTGCCCCTGGATGCTGGGGGGTGGGGGTGCAGGGGGACATGAGTGGGGGCCTGGTGGAGGGTGCCCCTGCACTGCTGGGGGGTGGGGGTGATAGGGGACATGAGTGGGGGCCTGGTGGAGGCTGCCCCTGGTGGCAGGGGGGGGTGATAGGGGACATGAGTGGGGGCCTGGTGGAGGGTGCCCCTGGATGCTTGGGGGTGGGGGTGGTGGGAGACATGAGTGGGGGCCTGGTGGAGGGTGCCCCTGCATTGCTGGGGGGTGGGGGTGGTGGGAGACATGGGTGGGGGCCTGGTGGAGGGTGCCCATGGTGGCTGGGGGGTGGGGGTGCAGGGGGACATGAGTGGGGGCCTGGTGGAGGGTGCCCCTGAACTGCTGGGGGGTGTGGGTGATAGGGGACATGGGTGGGGGCCTGGCGAAGGGTGCCCATGGTGGCTGGGGGGTGTGGGTGGGTGGGAGACATGAGTGGGGGCCTGGTGGGGGATGCCCTGGGGGGGTAGGGGGTGGGGGTGCAGGGGGACATGAGTGGGGTCCTGGTGGAGGCTGCCCCTGCACTGCTGGGGGGTGGGGGTGATAGGGGACATGAGTGGGGGCCTGGTGGAGGTTGCCCCTGCACTGCTGGGGGTGGGGGTGGTGGGAGACATGAGTGGGGGCCTGGTGGAGGGTGCCCCTGGATGCTGGGGGGTGGGGGTGCAGGGGGACATGAGTGGGGGCCTGGTGGAGGGTGCCCCTGCACTGCTGGGGGGTGGGGGTGATAGGGGACATGAGTGGGGGCCTGGTGGAGGCTGCCCCTGGTGGCGGGGGGTGGGGGTGATAGGGGACATGAGTGGGGGCCTGGTGGAGCGTGCCCCTGGATGCTGGGGGGTGGGGGTGCAGGGGGACATGAGTGGGGGCCTGGTGGAGGCTGCCCCTGCACTGCTGGGGGGTGGGGGTGGTGGGAGACATGAGTGGGGGCCTGGTGGAGGGTGCCCCTGCACTGCTGTGGGGGGGGTGGTGGGAGACATGAGTGGGGGCCTGGTGGAGGGTGCCCCTGGTGGCTGGGGGGTGGGGGTGGTGGGAGACATGAGCGGGGGCCTGGTGGAGGCTGCCCCTGGTGGCGGGGGGGTGGGGGTGATAGGGGACATGAGTGGGGGCCTGGTGGAGGCTGCCCCTGCACTGCTGGGGGGTGGGGGTGGTGGGAGACATGAGTGGGGGCCTGGTGGAGGGTGCCCCTGCACTGCTGGGGGGTGGGGGTGGTGGGAGACATGAGTGGGGGCCTGGTGAAGGGTGCCCCTGCACTGCTGGGGGGGTAGGGGTGGTGGGAGACATGAGTGGGGGCCTGGTGGAGGGTGCCCCTGCACTGCTGGGGGGTCGGGGTGATAGGGGACATGAGTGTGGGCCTGGTGGAGGCTGCCCCTGGTGGCGGGGGGATGGGGGTGATAGGAGACATGAGTGGGGGCCTGGTGGAGGGTGCCCCTGGATGCAGGGGGTGGGGGTGCAGGTGGACATGAGTGGGGGCCTAGTGGAGGGTGCCCCTGCACTGCTGGGGGGTGGGGGTGATAGGGGACATGAGTGGGGGCATGGTGAAGGCTGCCCCTGATGGCGGGGGGGTGGGGGTGATAAGGGACATGAGTGGGGGCCTTGTGGAGGCTGCCCCTGCACTGCTAGGGGGTGGGGGTGGTGGGAGACATGAGTTGGGGCCTGGTGGAGGGTGCCCCTGGATGCTGGGGGGTGGGGTTGCAGGGGGACATGAGTGGGGGCCTGGTGGAGGGTGCCCCTGCACTGCTGGGGGGTGGGGGTGATAGGGGACATGAGTGGGGGCCTGGTGGAGGCTGCCCCTGGTGGCGGGGGGTGGGGGTGATAGGGGACATGAGTGGGGGCCTGGTGGAGGGTGCCCCTGGATGCTGGGGGGTGGGGGTGCAGGGGGACATGAGTGGGGGCCTGGTGGAGGGTGCCCCTGCACTGCTGGGGGGTGGGGGTGATAGGGGACATGGGTGGGGGCCTGGTGGAGGCTGCCCCTGGTGGCGGGGGGGGTGATAGGGGACATGAGTGGGGGCCTTTTGGAGGCTGCCCCTGCACTGCTGGGGGGTGGGGGTGGTGGGAGACATGAGTGGGGGCCTGGTGGAGGCTGCCCCTGGATGCTGGGGGGTGGGGGTGCAGGGGGACATGAGTGGGGGCCTGGTGGAGGCTGTCCCTGGTGGCGGGGGGTGGGGGTGATAGGGGACATTAGGGGGGGCCTGGTGGAGGGTGCCCCTGGATGCTGGGGGGTGGGGGTGCAGGGGGACATGAGTGGGGGCCTGGTGGAGGGTGCCCCTGCACTGCTGGTGGGTGAGGGTGATAGGGGACATGAGTGGGGGCATGGTGGAGGCTGCCCCTGGTGGCGGGGTGGTGGGGGTGATAGGGGACATGAGTGGGGGCCTGGTGGAGGCTGCCCCTGCACTGCTGGGGGGTGGGAGACATGAGTGGGGGCCTGGTGGAGGGTGCCCCTGGATGCTGGGGGGTGGGGGTGTAGGGGGACATGAGTGGGGGCCTGGTGGAGGGTGCCCCTGCACTGCTGGGGGGTGGGGGTGATAGGGGACATGAGTGGGGGCCTGGTGGAGGCTGCCCCTGGTGGCAGGGGGGGTGATAGGGGACATGAGTGGGGGCCTGGTGGAGGGTGTCCCTGGATGCTGGGGGGTGGGGGTGGTGGGAGACATGAGTGGGGGCCTGGTGGAGGGTGCCCCTGCATTGCTGGGGGGTGGGGGTGGTGGGAGACATGGGTGGGGGCCTGGTGGAGGGTGCCCATGGTGGCTGGGGGGTGGGGGTGCAGGGGGACATGAGTGGGGGCCTGGTGGAGGCTGCCCCTGGTGGCGGGGGGTGGGGGTGATAGGGGACATTAGGGGGGGCCTGGTGGAGGGTGCCCCTGGATGCTGGGGGGTTGGGGTGCAGGGGGACATGAGTGGGGGCCTGGTGGAGGGTGCCCCTGCACTGCTGGTGGGTGAGGGTGATAGGGGACATGAGTGGGGGCCTGGTGGAGGCTGCCCCTGGTGGCGGGGTGGTGGGGGTGATAGGGGACATGAGTGGGGGCCTGGTGGAGGCTGCCCCTGCACTGCTGGGGGGTGGGGGTGGTGGGAGACATGAGTGGGGGCCTGGTGGAGGGTGCCCCTGGATGCTGGGGGGTGGGGGTGCAGGGGGACATGAGTGGGGGCCTGGTGGAGGGTGCCCCTGCACTGCTGGGGGGTGGGGGTGATAGGGGACATGAGTGGGGGCATGGTGGAGGCTGCCCCTGGTGGCAGGGGGGGTGATAGGGGACATGAGTGGGGGCCTGGTGGAGGGTGCCCCTGGATGCTGGGGGGTGGGGGTGGTGGGAGACATGAGTGGGGGCCTGGTGGAGGGTGCCCCTGCATTGCTGGGGGGTGGGGGTGGTGGGAGCATGGGTGGGGACTTGGTGGAGGGTGCCCATGGTGGCTGGGGGGTGGGGGTGCAGGGGGACATGAGTGGGGGCCTGGTGGAGGGTGCCCCTGAACTGCTGGGGGGTGTGGGTGATAGGGGACATGGGTGGGGGCCTGGCGGAGGGTGCCCATGGTGGCTGGGGGGTATGGGTGGGTGGGAGACATGAGTGGGGGCCTGGTGGGGGATGCCCTGGGGGGGTAAGGGGTGGGGGTGCAGGGGGACATGAGTGGGGTCCTGGTGGAGGCTGCCCCTGCACTGCTGGGGTGTGGGGGTGATAGGGGACATGAGTGGGGGCCTGGTGGAGGTTGCCCCTGCACTGCTGGGGGTGGGGGTGGTGGGAGACATGAGTGGGGGCCTGGTGGAGGGTGCCGCTGCACTGCTGAGGGCTGGGGGTGGTGGGAGACATGAGTGGGGGCCTGGTGGAGGGTGCCCCTGCACTGCTGGGGGGTGGGGGTGGTGGGAGACATGAGTGGGGGCCTGGTGGAGGGTGCCCCTGCACTGCTGGGTGGTGGGGGTGATAGGGGACATAAGTGGGGGCCTGGTGGAGGCTGCCCCTGGTGGCGGGGGGTGGGGGTGCTGGGTGACATGAGCAGGTGTGCAGGGTAGTCCCCTGTGGTGTGTGCTGCCTGCAGGGGCCGTGGAGGGTGTACAGGGAATACCTGGGAGCACACAGCCAAATTGCGTGTAGAATTTCCCGCGTACCCCTGTCATACACGTGCCCAGCCAAATCGCATGTGGAACTCCCCGCGCACCCCTGAAATCCACGTACCCTGACAAATCGCGTGTGGAACTTCCCGCGCACTCCTGAAATCCACGTACCCGGCCAAATCGCGTGTGGAACTTCCCGCGTACCCCTGAAATCCACGTACACGGCCAAATCGTGTGTGGAACTTCCCGCGCACCCCTGAAATCCACGTACACGGCCAAATCGCGTGTGGAACTTCCCACGCACCCCTGTAACCCACGTACCCTGACAAATCGCGTGTGGAACTTCCCGCAAACCCCTGGAATTCACATGCCCTGCCAATTTGCGTGTGAGACTTCCCGCGCACCCCTGAAATCCACGTACCCTGACAAATCGCATGTGGAACTTCACGCGCACCCCTGAAATCCACATACCCGGCAAAATCGCGTGTGGAACTTCCCGCGCACCCCTGAAATCCACGTACATGGCCAAATCGCGTGTGGAACTTCCCGCGCACCCCTGAAATCCACGTACACGGCCAAATCGCGTGTGGAACTTCCCGCGCACCCCTGAAATCCACGTACCCGGCCAAATCGCGTGTGGAACTTCCCGCGCACCCCTGAAATCCACGTACCCGGCCAAATCGCGTGTGGAACTTCCCGCGCACCCCTGAAATCCACATACCCTGACAAATCGCGTGTGGAACTTCCCGCAAACCCCTGGAATTCACATGCCCTGCCAATTCGCGTGTGAGACTTCCCACGCACCCCGGTATACACGCACACGTATTTTTTGTCAGCGGGTGTCCGTGTTTGTGGGTACCCCTTTGCACGTCATTTGTCCTGGAGGGCCACAGTATAGGACATTCATCATGGCAGTATATAGGTGCTATTTGTTGGCGCACCTTTTGGCGCACATTTCTTACAGGCGCAGAGACGCTACCGCCTGCTTTCTTGTGGCGGTCGTGTTTGTGCCTGTGCGCTGGTTTGAGCGTGCGCTTTTTTGCCCTATTCTATTCCATGAATACGTGTTGTAGGCGAGCGTGTGGGCGTTCCGCGCACTTGTGCCCTGTACTTCCCCCGTGACGCCCACATTTTGGCAAGTTGTTCCCCATTCCGAGTGTTACGCCCCATGTTCCGCCTACTTTTGTTGCGTGCGCCGCGCTATGTGCGATTTTCACTGTGGCCTGTGCGATTTTTGCTGTGACCTGATGCACGCAGTTAGATGGCCTGTGCGCCAACGTGCGCCGCGCACTTTTTTATCGCACATCCGATGGTTTTCTCGCGCACGGCCTTCCATGAATCGATGTGCGCTGCTTTTCGTGCGATTTTTGCACTTGCACTGCGATTTTCGCTATTCCACTGCGATTCGCACGTTTTTGGCCTCTTGCGCCGCGCTAATTATTCCATGAATCGGCCTCTTGATTTTTCAAATAAACACTCTGAAAGAAATGAAAAATGATACAGCTGACTACCCTGTCCACCAGGAATGTGGGCTCATTTATGACAATTTTCAAAACTCTTTGCACTACTATCTGTAGGAAACCAGTTTGATTCATGAATCTCTGCTTAGTGACACTGGCCAGCGCCGTGACATCAGTGAAATCTACAACCAAGAGCCATTAAGCAACAACAACCTCACTTCCCAACACTCATCCCTCTCCACCCTCATCATCCCTCAATTAACTCCTAACCCCTAAAATCGTCCATCCTTGCACACTCCTTCAGAGGACCGCCAGGTCCAGTGTACTTAACATATCCAGAATCTATACATCTTCTATCAGCAACCATGCTGATAATTTTTGCACTCGACAATCCGAAGGCTGCCCCTATGGCTAACCTGCCCAGTTGGTACCAACCAAAGACACATAAAGATGTCCATATCAGCACTCAAGCAACGGGTGCTTCTAACCTGCATCCATTAACACCAAAGGTTCCTGCATCTGCAATCCTGCTATTCGACTTACACACTCTGCCCTTCTTGCTTACAGAGCCATGCACACCGAGGCCAACATTCTGTAGGGTGCATTTAAAAGCCCCAAACAGAAATCCCTTTCACCTGAAAAGCCGCATTTAAACACTTTATCCAAAAACGGCCTTGAATTACTTTTTATGTCACATGAGGGGCAAGAATATCAACACTACAACCAAAAACGGCGTTTGCTCTCCCTTGCACATGAAGAGCAGCCCTTTAAACACTGCAAACGCAAAACGGCGTGGCTTTTTGTTTGTTCACGCCAAATTAAAGAACCATGTGGGAGGGGGCCTACCCATCATTACCAATGGACCAACAGCAAATGCAAACTTGCTCAAAAAGGAGAGAAATCAAAGAATCATTTGACCTGCAAGACAGGGCTTTAAACATCAGAAGCAAAAATCCTGCACACATGTGAAAAGAAATACAGCTTTAAAAAGCCACAGTGGAAAGATAGCACGGCTCACACAGAAAATGTCAGGGAAATATAATGGGGGTGGGGGGTTGGCCCAAGCAAATGTACATTATGTTCCAAACCACAATACTCCAGTCTCCGTTGAAGAGACACTTACTCCATGAAAAAACAGTTCTGGCATGAGGCAGGAACTCATGATGACAAAGCCCCATCTCCTGCTGAATATCACACATACCAATGAACCATCCTGCAATAAAATGTGATGCTGCTGAGGGCATCATAATTCCCTGCTCTGCCAGACTTGAGGGCATGCGCTCAGAGAATTCAAAGAAAGTTAAGTGTGGCTAAAGCTTGACGAGGAGGTGCAAGCCCTTCCTGCACACACCTCAAAGAGCAAACTGAAAAGTTCAAAAGGAATAATAAAATATCTGGTTACCGGCTGAGCCCAGAGGAAGACAGATGGCTGTGGGAAGATTAAGCGGCCCTCCCACAGGGCAGACCGACACTCCCAATTGACATTAAAAGACTAATTTCATATTAGGCATTATTCGCAGCACTCAGAATGAGAATTCATTTCATTTATGGTATTTTTTCATGTAATTTCCAGGTTGTTTTAAAGGTATTCATTGCATTTTCCTAGGGGTTTGGGGACTGAAATGGCCAGTTAAGACTAGTTTCTGGCTGATCTAAAAATGGGACAAATGTGACAGTTGGTGAAGAGATGTAAAATGAAATTAGGAACATGCTTGATCATTTGCAGAGTCATAACTATTGTACATTTTTATGAAAATGACAAAAATGTGCCAAATGGCCAAGCTACATCATACGGAGTTGTTGATCGGACCACCTAACTCCTTATGACCGGCTAAAACCGCATATCTGTGTCATATGGCAGTGGCTAGTATAGTTATTAAGTTATGATACATAACTAGTTTTTGCCAAAAAGTTGAGCTGAGAACAAAGCAGTGTAATAAATGCAAACAGACAGATGTTGCTCTCTTCCCTTGAACCAATCATGCCAGGGGGCATACAGAGGAATGGTAAACTGTCATATCCAAGTGGCAAGGATGATTACAGGGTACTCCCCCTAGATTGTAAAATTAGTGATGTCATTCATGCTATATAAGGGGGACTGTACTAGGTTGGAGAAAGACGCACCAAAATCTGGGGAGACAGGAGAAGGAGGACAGAGAGAAGGCTGCTGAACCATACCATCTTTGAGAGTGCAGAGACCGGACCCCTTGTCCTAGCTGTCCAGAGTGTCCTGAGATCCAGCTGGCTTTCCTGAATCCTAAACCAAGGCTTTCTTTGTAAGCAGCATCTACCCCGGCCCTAAATTGCATAAGCCCTTCATTTTCTGTAGCATTGCATCCACTATTTCTCCCATTGAAAACCCCATTGAAAACCCCACTGAAACCCCCATTGAAAACCCCAAACATTGCCAGTGTAATCCAGTCATCTCTCCCTAGAAGAATCTCTTATTTGCTTGTGTATGTTAGCATATCTCAGTTGAAAAATATCTCAGTGTCTGTGTAAATCCTTAGTATATTTTTAAGTGAATCAATTAATTCCCCCATTGAAATTCACAGTATAAGAATGTTGAAATTCGAAATTAACCATCTTGTACCTGGTGTTTGTATTTAATTGTTATAGTCATTAAAGTGTTGCCTCAAAAGTATTTGTCTCCTTGTAACTGAAAACCAAATGTGTCCGTGCATTGTGGGCATTACCAAATGAATTCCCATTTGCATCTGTCCTATTAAACCCCAAACCATTGTTCGATTGTGAGCAATCCCTTTTGCCTAGTAGTTTACCTGTTATGTGCCTCTGTCTTTTTCATTGAAACTGATTTTCCTATTGTAAGCTAAACCCATTTTCTGAGTTGCCTGTCATTGTAAACCCAGTGTAAACGAATTTCCATTTGCCACTGTATTTTTCCCTTTTGCATTTGCTTTCTCTCAAAACTGATTTTCAGTTGTGAATAATAATCAAAATCCCATTCTGCCATTTTTCTCCAAAAAGAGGTTTTCACTTTCTTTGCTAGCTTCCCATCTTGTGGTGGTGGGTTTTACCCTAAATCCAAATACGATGTTCTCTCTCTAGTCCTACTCCTTGCCACTGCCTTCTATTCAAAGGAATCAAGTTTAGCTGATGTTTGGGTGTGAGTGTCGCGGGGGGAGTGCTAAACCGTTGGTGCTATCAATTGGTAAACATTTTAATTTTTTCCTGTTTTGCCATTAAAGAACTGTGTGAATTATAATAGGATTCTTAACCTAATTGTTCTGTACAGATCATTGCATTAGTGTTGCCACCACATTGGTGGCTGTGACATTGTTTGATTTTCCTTTTCCATTAAATAATAAATTAATAAATATCTCATTGATACACACCGGCCTGGTTCCGAGTCCATTGTAACACAGGGTGTTTGTGGAGGTTGGGTGCGAGATAGGTTGGAGGCCTACTCAAAAAGAATCTGTAGTATATTAAAAATAAATAGTCTTTTTATAGTGCGCCACATCCATTGTAGGGGAAGGAATATCCTATCTAGATGTCAGGCACGCTAGTGATCACGTGGCACTTGGTAACATTCACAGTTTCATTTAAGTGTGGCGCATGCTAACATTCGGAAATAACAATAGGGTCAAATGAGCTTAGAAAGCCGGGAGTGCAACTGCCTTCCCAAACCGTAGGGGCGTATTGGTGCACAAAGGAAGGTTCATTGGGGAAATATTGATCTGCTTGCAGGTGAAGGCAAGGAGAAAGGGTGATCGTGATGATTTGAGAGTAGTCCTAGGGAAGAGACACAAGATGGTGAGCTGTACTAGCCCTCTGGGAAGGCACCCGAACCCGCCCGGGAGGCGTGGCCTGTCCCTAGATAGAAGATTGTGTGACGCCTGTCTGGGAGGGAAGGGAGGAGAGACTGACTCTAGCTCTCTACATGTGGGTTAACTATATACCACATGCAGTTCTATCCCCAACAGCCTAAGAGGTGGAGATGGGGCAACCAACAGTATTGTAAGTGAGTGCGAGATGGGAATTAGATCTCGTAGTCATGAACCCAAAAGGCTTTGGTTAACATGTATGGGCTAGAGGCATCGGGAATTTATGGCTACATTTATTCACCCTGATGGCTCAGTGCTCTTTCCATACGAGTGGTTGCCCAAACGGTAGAGTATAAAACGACATGGGTGGAAATTGTCGAATGGTTCTTAAAAGGCACCCAGCCCACTAGATGTGGGGTGTGCTAAGAAACCTGTGTTTTCTGGGTTCATAACTGGTTTTTGTTGATAGCCCACTGTTGATATTGGGGATATCGTGTGGTGTTGTGGAGGAGCCACAACAGGTCTGGTCGACCAGTTTCGAAGGTTCTTCTAGTGGTTGTGGACCATCTTCTTCAGGACAAAAAATGGCTTCAAGTGTTAAACAATAACATCTTCCAGCTGTCCTCGAAGTGGGGCAGCTAAAGCAGGCTGCATGAGATCCTGGATAGGAGACACAAAGAGCATTGCAAGAAGGCCATAAGTAAACCTCAAATTGCAATGTTGCAGAGTGGTGCATCCAGAAACTGCTCAGAATCAAGTTGTAATGCTAGTTGAATGCTATGTAGAAACTAATTGGCTGTTTAATGAGCCTGGCCACTTATTGTGTGGCTAAAATATAGACAACAAAGTCCCTTGGCGAAGGGGGGAGAGAGGAAGAGAAAAATGCTCTAGATGGACTGGGCGGAGTGAGAAAAGGACCTGTATAGAGCAATGCTTATGGGCCGTGTGTGTGGGCTAGCCTCGTTACAGGGTGGCTAAGAAAGAAAAGGAAAACCGCCTACCTGGATGCTCACTAATGCTTTAGGGATCTGGTGTAGTGATTCAGGGCGAAGGCAAAGGCTCTGCAAGTCCGGGCCTGTCAAAATAAAAAGCAGCATAAGATAAGGCTGCTTCTTCATATGGAGGACAGCTGTCCTGAAGAGAAAAGCAGAGGGCAGGGTGGGAAGGCTCATACCTTGCTGATTGATGCGGACGGGAAGCTGCAGCCTGCTCACTGGGAAGCGCTGGTAGCATTGTGAGCGGCTGCAGTGGTATGTTATCTTCTGCGTGTGACGCGTGGAGGGGGGGCGTGGCTGGGCCCTTCCCCGAAGGCGCGGCCAATCGGATGGTGCCAAGTGGAGGGTATGGCTGGCACGGCTCCAATCCAGTCGCACACAGGAATGGGTGTGTGTGTGCTGGATGGAGGGGGCTTGGCGGGGCCGGCGGGAGCCCAGGGCGAAGGCTGGGATGGGCTGGTGAAGTGGAGCGCCGAAGCGCTGATGAATGCTAGGCGGCGGAAAAAGCCAGGAAAGCGATCAGAGGGCTGTCGGCCTGCATCCTGAAGGATTAGAAAACACACTGTGATCAATATGAAGCCAGAGCAAAACTGCAACGGTGGACAGTCCAAAAGATGGAGAAAACAGGAAAAATGCGAAAAATGCGAAGGAAGTGTACTGAAAGTGTGCAGCCGCAAAACATACAACAAATGCCAAAGTTGGTGAAAAAAACAAAAAACACTCAATGTGCAACAAAGAGAGAGAGAGAGAGAGAGAGAGGTACTCGGAGGGAATTTCTTTGAAAGCAAAAGGAGAGGAAAAATCTTGTTTGCAAGGAATTGCAAAACATTGTTGCAAAGAATTGCAAAGAATGCAGACAGAAAAGTGTGAAAAAGGACAGGAAAAAATGAGAGAAATATTGCAACTGTGTTCAGAAATGCAACAAAAGACAGTGTCTTTGGAACACACTACAACAGTGTGCCAGAAGCAGGTGGTTGATTGAAGCTGGCAGCTATAGTGTGGTTGAGCTTCATTGTTGTAGGACTGCGAGCTCCTGCCACTGCATGGCCTCGTTCAGGCCTTTCTTGCACGTGTCTAGACAGAAAATCCACTTTTGTTCTTGAGTGACGAGCAAAGCATGTTAGTTCCCTCGTCGTTTGAGGCGCTTAATCTTCTCCAAGATGGTCCATTGGAAAGTCTCAGCTGCGTGTCCCTCTGCCTGGAAGTGTGGGACCATGGGTGCTGACAGTTCATGCTAACATTCACAATCCCATGTAGATGTGACGCAGGCTAAAGTTAAGCATTCCATCTAAATCCATTTAAGTGTGGCACACTCTAACATTCATAATCCGAGCTAGATGCGACACAGGCCAATCGTCACAGTTCTCTCTATGTGTGGCACAAGTTAACATTGGCAAGTAAGTTAGTGTGTAATGCAATGCAACATTTACAGTCCAGCCATGAATATATTTAGGCTGATGGTCACAAATCTCTCTAAGTATGCATGGTGTAAGTCTAAGGCAGTCTACATTATGTAAAGGTAAGGTAGAGTGGCAGGACTTTCTGGAGTAGAGTAATTGTTCTACACCCCACCCATGAGAAGTGGAGGTGCGGGTGTGTTTGTTGGTTTGGGATGATGTGAGCATGTTGGGGAGGTATTTCGGGCCATGTTAGCTATGCATTTGTGAGTAATGGACAAGGTTTTGTACCTAATCCGGTCCTGAACCGGAAGCCAGTGTGCATTGCGTCTCGTTTTCGGAGATGTTCTCTCTCTTAGGTATATTAAGAGTAGTTCATAGGGCATTGTTTTGTGTGACTTGGAGTTTTTGATGTTGCTAGCAGAGGAGCCTGTGACCAGGACGTGACAGTAGTCGAGTTTGGGCAGGATTAGGGCTCTGGCTAGTGTCATGCAGCTGTCTGGTGTGTGATAGGGTCTACATGCATTAATAAGCCCCGCTGTGTATGCTGCGGAAGAGACTGTTGCGTTCACTTGTATACAGAGCATTAGTGAGGAATCAAGGTAAACTCCCAAGGTTTTTACCTCCTTCAGGACGGTGATGGGGTTTCCGTCTATTATGAAGGTTTTGTATTTTGAGTCAAGCTTTTTAGTCATGTTTGGGTCCCTACCAGGAGTAACTCAGTTTAGTTTTGTCGTCGTTTAGGCATAGTTCATGTTGTGCCAACCAGGATTGGATGTTCTGGTAGGTGTTATTGATGGTGGTAGAGTCCTTTTCACGATTGTCTGTGATGTGCAGTACGATCTGCGTGTCATCGGCGTAGTTGGTGTAGGCCACTCCAAGTTCATCTAGGCGGTCAAACAAGGGTTTAGTGAAGATGTTGTATAGTGTGGGTGAAACGCAAGATCCTTGGGGCACACCGCAGAGACCTGGAGCAGGAACTGCATTGGCTATGTTGGAGAAGACTCTCATTGTTCGTTCTGAGAGGAAGGATTCGATCCACGGTACAGCTTTTGGTGAGAAGTGGGCTGCGCTAGATAGGTGTTGGCACAGGATTTCATGGTTCACTAAGTCGAAGGCTGCGGATAAGTCGAGGAGTAGGGTGGCTATGTTTCTGCTGTCAATGATAGCATCTACCTGGATTTTTAGGTCCAGGAGTGCTCTTTCTCTGCCGTGTCTAGGCCGGACTCCTGATTAGTGTAAGCCTAGGAGGTTGTTTGTTTCGAGATGTTCTTGTATCTGGAGATATGTAGCTCGGTCAAAGATTTTAAGGAGCAAGGGAACTGTGGTGATGGGGCAGTAGTTAGTTGGGATCTTAGTGTCTAGAGTTGTATTTTTTTTAAAGCGGGAGGACCCATGCATCTTTTAGGTTATGTGGGACAATACTTTGTGTGAATGAGCTGTTGATGAGGGAGGTGATGAATGGGACAAGCTCAGTAATGCAGTCTTTGATGACGGGGGCAGGGAAAATGTCGCCTTGGCATCTAGATGGTTTGATGCTGGAGATGATCTTGGAGACTTCTGGAATGGAGACGGGTCTGACTTCAAATGGTTGATTGGGACTGCAAGAGTTGTTGGTATCAGCTCGAGTATCTGGGGCAAGTACCTTGTTTTCTTTACTCTCAATTTTCGTCTGTAGAATGGATATTTTCCCCAGGAGTGCTTTTTGGATATTGGTACACCAGGTTGTGTCTTTGTGGCAGGCTTCTGGTGGGTTCACTGGAGATTCAAGTTCCCGCAGGATGGTAAAGAGTTCTTTGCTCCCTGATTTGCCATTAGCAATTCGCTCTTTGTACGTGAGACTCTTCACCCGGAGTACAGCTTGTTTGCAGTTTTTTGCTGCAGCGAGGAAGAGATCTCTGTTGACTTTGGTCGAGGAGGCTTTCCATGAGGACTCAGAAGCTCTCTTAGTTGATCTTAGGTTTTTGAGTTTAGGTATGTACCAGGCATTGAAGTGGGCTTTTGGTTTGGGTTTGCGGAGACTCATTGGTGCTATTTTGTTGAGCACCTGTAGAAGGATGGCGTTGTACAGCTCTACCATTGAGGCTGGGTTGCAGGTAGTGGGGGTGTGTTCTGTTATTGGTCGCAGCAAGGGGAGCATGTTAATGCGGTTGATGTTGCCTGTGTTTCTTGCTAGTGATGCTGCGGCATGTTGAGGGGAGGATTTGGAGAGGTTTTGTTTATGGATAGAGAAGGTAATGGCATTGTGATCAGACATGGGGCAAGGGGAGTTGGCAGTGATACTGGTCATCCCATTCAGGTCTGCGAGCCAGTCTAAGATTCAACCTTTTTCGTGAGTTGGGTGGTTAATGTGCTGGGTGAATCCTAAAGAGGCAATCATGTTATGTATGGCAGATGCATTTGTGTCTGAGATATCGTTGAGCAAAGAAAAATAGAGTGGTATGACTCTATTAGGACTGGTGCTCCCAGTTTACCCTAAAATTAGGGAATATACACTATTGCGTTGCAAATACACATTTCCATGGCATTCAAATAGGATACTGTGAATCTTTTTCAAAAGAATATATATTTATTTATACGTCTTTCTTGAATATTCTACTTCATATTCAATGAGGCCTGTCTCAAAGATCTTGGCTCGAATTTGATGTACGTTTGCCAATGCATTTCGGTTATAAAAACCTTCGTCAGGGCCGTACAATTGCTTCGTGATGCCCAATTATTCACTGATACGAAACAATAGGAATAAATCAACATAATCACATAATATGCATTTATCAGTAATTCAAAAATTAGAAATCAAACGCATGCAGTCAAACATACCCGTTCCAAGGTGTGTTTAAAGTGTTCCAACAGTGTAAGGATGATTATGAAAAACAGAAAACAAATCATTTTTAGAGATCGGTAATTTGCAGTTTAACCGTGTGGCTGTTCCGTAATTAATAAAGTAAGTACCTTAAGTATCAAAAGGCTCTAGGACTCGTAGGAGAAGTGTCCAGTCTGAGTAGTCCGAAAAACATGTGGAAACTAGAGGGTTGTTTAACGACCCAAAGGAATAATCCCCTAATTAATCAAAAGAAAATACAAAAACCAAAATATTCCTTTAGGTCATGTGTTGTAGTACCCTGTGTAGTTTAGTGTTATAGCAAGTGTCTATCATTGTAACATCTAGTCGTGTACAGCCACTTATAATTAAGCGTGCTGACACCTGTACTTGATACATTTCTATTACAAACAGCTAACCAATTCTCCTTTGTTATCAATAAACAAAAGTTTATTTCATCATTTCATTTGTGCAGTTCACAGTTTTAAAGAACATCCATGATATTAAGCAGCTAGTAGATAGAGTAGTAGTGTATACAAAAAATGGTAGTTTCCAATTAACTCTCCACTTGGTCTTGTAATTTAAAATCAAACATTTTTAACATCCTCTTGTGTCCTTATTCACTCATTCACTTCCTATAAATCCCGACATGTTTCGCTCCTTCTCATTCTTATTCAGAATAGTTATTATGGGAGTTTCTTCAGGGGAACACTACATACAACATCCACTTTGCTGTTACAGATCTACAACAATTACACCATTAAAACGTCAATCTTCTGCTTTATCTTGATTCCTGCCACTCCAGTTGACATTTCGAATTCCAAATTAATGTTGCGTGGCCATTCCTGTCTGTATCTACCAACTACCAAGGGATCTACAATACACAAAAAAATGGGTTTCAATTACCCGTTTTAAGGCGCCTTCCATAGTACAGGCTGGAGCGTGAGTAGTACCTGTGGGTATTATGTGACAATTCATCAGGCTA
This sequence comes from Ambystoma mexicanum, assembly GCF_040938575.1. Lineage (NCBI taxonomy): Eukaryota > Metazoa > Chordata > Amphibia > Caudata > Ambystomatidae > Ambystoma > Ambystoma mexicanum. The sequence continues at coordinate 395,536,542 of NC_090924.1, read as the reverse complement.
AGGTAAAACTATCAACACGTATATGTCTGCAGCGCGAGGCATTCACTTACCGTTACTCAGCAGAATTGCTCCGTGCTGGTCAAACGCGTCTGCAGGAGCTCGAGGCGCAAATGACGGCAGCATTACTTATGCGTTGCCATGGTGATCCAACAGCGTCGCGTGAAGACATGTACGCCTTGTGTCCCACCCCCGTGCTAGCACGGAAAGCGGGACAGTCACCATGGCTACGCTATGGCACTGCAATGGAAACTGTGTTTTCAAACAGCGTTACTTAATCCTGTGCGGATGCATCACTGCGGCGGTCTGCCGCCTGTGTAAATGAAGGATAATACTCGCTATGTGTAATTGCAAATACTAACTAGTTGAGGTGGTACACATCCAAATACCAGTGCATGGATGGAGTGTATGTAAATGCTGGTCGATGTATGTGGTACACAACTAAATGGCGGGGTGACTGCTGCCCCCAGAGGTTGCTGATGGAACTCGATGGAACATAATGTAGGGACAAGGTTTACTAGGAATGTAAGCGGGCAGAGTGGGAAACCGAATCCGGTGCTGCGTTAAAAGGGAGTAGTAAATTTACACCAAATTGGAAAAATGGCAAAGTAGGAAAATTACAACTTGGTTAACAAGCGTGATCAGTAAGTAGTGTCAAAATAGAAAATCGCAAAATGGCAAAGTGGGGAAATTGGTCAACAAGCAAGTGCAACAGGGAGCTCGAGATATGCAGGACTGTGAATGCAATTTAGACCTTGGCAGGGAAAATGGATGGAAGAGAGCAAGATGTGTGTGATTCAGCAAAATAAATGTTCGTAAGTAGCACATGTAATTAATTTCTTCATTGAGTCCCTTGGGTGTCAAAGAACTTAGTCGATCAATCCAAAATGTTTCTCGTTGGTCGAGTCTTTTTTGGAGATTTTCATGTTTGTTATATTTGCGGTCTACTTCTAGAATTACAAATCTGATCTGTGCCAGATTATGGTGTTTTTCTTGCCAATGCCTGGCCACCGCCAAAGTTGGTGTGTGATTCCTTATGCATGAACGATGTTCATTCCATTGGATCTTTGCTGCCCGCTATGTCTGACCTACATAAAACAGTCCACAGGGGCATTTGATACCATACACAATATTCTGTGTGTCACAAGTGGCATAGTCTTTCAGTTTGATCTTCATCCCTGAGTGTGGGTGGTTTATGCTCGATCCTTTGTTGATGTAGTTGCAGTTACTGCAATTTAGGCATCAAAATGTGCCTATCCCATCTGCGAGACTTTTCTTGCGCATAGGTTTCATGTAAACCAACTTATCTTTCAGATTTTGACTCTGTTGGTATGCGAAAGTGGGAAGTTCCTTGAAGAGATGTTCTGTTCTCTGATTGCAAGTTATGGTGTTCCAATTTTTCAATTAGGCATCAATGGGTGTACAAAGTCCATTGGCACATGAGGCAGCATCAGGCACACATGGTTCATGGGTGGAGGAGGTTCATATAAAGAGGCATCATTGGGTGTACAAAGGTTGCAAAGAGTGGCATCATTCGTATGGGCATAAACATCATCATCGAGAGCACATGATGCATGGGTGGAGGAGGGCTCATTCAAAGGGGCATCCTTGGGTGTACAACGTTCGTGCACAGTGACATCATTTGTATGGGCTAAGGCATATTGGGTTCCATGTAATAATGTCTCCTCAAAAATATTGCTGAAAAATTGGCATTTTTTGAGGGGACATTCTTACATGGACCATGCGGGGGACACCCCCTGCCACCCTCAAACCGTTTTTCTTCTTTCAAGGGGTGTGGGGAACACCCCCCCAACCCCTGCTCCCCCGTCCCAATATATATATATATATATAGTCACGTATATAATGTCACCACAACCTTTTCCCGGCAACATTATATACGGTGACCATATATATAGGGATATTATTACCTGATACAGACATATTAACGTGTGGCATCACCAAGCACACAAGATTCATGGATGGAGGAGGGCTCATTCAAAGAGACATTACTGGGTGTACAAAGTTCACGCACAGTGGCATCATTTGAGGCAGCAACTTCAGGCACACAAGGATCATGGCTAGAGGAAGGCTCATTCAGAGAGGCATCAATGGGTGTACAAAGTTTGCTCGCAGTGGCACCATTCGAGGCTGATTCATATGAGGCAACATCAGGAACACATGATTCATGGGTGGAGGAAGGCTTATGCAAGGAGGGATCATTCGGTGTACAAAGTTCGTGCACAGTCCCATCATTCATATGGGCATAGACATATTCCTGTGTGGCATCATCAAGAACGCAAGGTTCATGGGTAGAGGAGGGCTCATTCAAAGAGGCATCAGTGAGTATCCAGGGTTCATTTGCGAAGCTATCATCATATGCGGGTTCGGGTAAGGCAGGGGTCCCCAACCTTTTGTTAGCAATGAGCAACATTTGAGCGTCAGATGAAATGGTGAGCAACTTCAGCACTTTGATATAATTTATCGGCATTCAGTCAGTGGTAAAATGATTGGAACAAATCATAACTATACTAAACTAAGCTCAATACTGCTAATAGAACTGTTAATTATTAGTAATTAACAGTGATCTCATCCAGGTGTAAGCCTAGTCCACGCAATTCATAATGGCCTTAAACATCATTTGACATTAAATTGGTATAGAAATACAATCTTTAGTAAATTAAGTGGCAAGCAGTGCATTTTTAGGCACTAGGCAAGCAAATTTATTAAAAAACATTGCAGGATGTATGAAAATATTTGAGTGCTTGGAGTTCTCTCCCAGGAAATGTTCAAGCGATTTAATAGCAAATGTTTTTTAAGCACGTTTTAACAGTAGCATTTACTCCAAAATATAAAGGCTTATTTTGGTGCTGCCCCATCTATCCCTCCAAAGGAATTGTCGGGATCTTGAGGGGGAAATGGTGCATTTTTAGGAGAACAGGATGAGTAACAATGGAAATAATATGGTAGAATCTAAAGATCATTTTAACCAGGCTTTGTGTTAGGGGAGGGTTATCCGCCTATGAAATCTAGCAGAAAATAGTGCTTTTTAAAGGACTCAAGGTCTCTTACACTGAAGACAAGTGATTAGCATTAAAAAAAACTATGTCTGATGGATTTGGGTACTCTTTCCCCAAGCAATCCGCTGGGAAATACAGTTGTGAGTGCTGCATTCTTAAGCATGCTAGTGGGCCAGTAACATTGTTCACAAACTGGAACTTTTGAAGACCACTTTACAGAGGGGTGGGTTATTTCCTTCATATTGTACACATTATCAGGCCGATTCATGGAATAAATGTGCGCCGAAAATCACGGCGCAGAGGGGCCAATACGTGCGCTGCGCCGAAAATTAGCGAAAAGCGCAGGGAAACCAGCGCACGTCGATTCATGGAAGTCCGTGCGCAAGAAAAGCAGAGGACGTGCGCTGAAAAAGCGTGCGGCGCAGGCCGGCGCACAGGTCAACCAACGTCGTGCGCCACGGCCACTGCGCTATCACTCCGAGCGCAGCGCACAGCTCTAAAGTAGGCGGAACACAGGGCGGGACACTCGGAATGGGGAATAAAATGGGGCACAACACTCGGAATGGGGAAGAATGTGGGCGGCACGGGGAAAGTTTAGGAGGCAAGTGCGCGGAACGCCCACACGCTCGCATACAACACGTATTCATGGAATAGAATAGGGCAAAAAAGCGCACGCTCAAAGCAGCGCACAGGCACAAACAGGCACAAACACGACCGCCACAAGAAAGCAGGCGGTAGCGTCTCTGCGCCTGCAAGAAATGTGCGCTAAAAGGTGCGCCAACAAATAGCACCTATATACAGACATGATCAATGTCCAATACTGTGGCCCTCCAGGACAAATGACGTACAAAGCGGTACCCACAAACACAGACACGCGCTGAGAGAAAAAATAAACGTGTGCGTGTATACCGGGGTGCGCGGGAAGTTGCACACGCGATATGGCCGGGTACGTGGATTTCAGGGGTGCGCGGGAAGTTCCACACGCGATTAGTCAGGGTACGTGGATTGCAGGGGTGCGCGGGAAGTTGCACACGCGATTAGTCAGGGTACGTGGATTGCAGGGGTGCGCGGGAAGTTCCACACGCGATTAGTCAGGGTACGTGGATTGCAGGGGTGCGCGGGAAGTTGCACACGCGATATGGCCGGGTACGTGGATTTCAGGGGTGCGCGGGAAGTTCCACACGCGATATGGCCGGGTACGTGGATTTCAGGGGTGCGCGGGAAGTTCCACACGCGATATGGCCGGGTACGTGGATTCCAGGGGTGCGCGGGAAGTTCCACACGCGATTAGTCAGGGTACGTGGATTGCAGGGGTGCGCGGGAAGTTGCACACGCGATATGGCCGGGTACGTGGATTTCAGGGGTGCGTGGGAAGTTCCACACGCGATATGGCCGGGTACGTGGATTGCAGGGGTGCGCGGGAAGTTGCACACGCGATTAGTCAGGGTACGTGGATTCCAGGGGTGCGCGGGAAGTTCCACACGCGATTAGTCAGGGTACCTGGATTTCATGGGTGCGCGGGAAGTTCCACACGCGAAATGGCAGGGTACGTGGATTGCAGGGGTGCGCGGGAAGTTCCACACGCGATTAGTCAGGGTACGTGGATTTCATGGGTGCGCGGGAAGTTCCACACGCGAAATGGCAGGGTACGTGGATTGCAGGGGTGCGCGGGAAGTTCCACACGCGATATGGCCGGGTACGTGGATTCCAGGGGTGCGCGGGAAGTTCCACACGCGATTAGTCAGGGTACGTGGATTGCAGGGGTGCGCGGGAAGTTCCACACGCGATATGGCCGGGTACGTGGATTCCAAGGGTGCGCGGGAAGTTCCACACGCGATTAGTCAGGGTACGTGGATTGCAGGGGTGCGCGGGAAGTTGCACACGCGATATGGCCGGGTACGTGGATTTCAGGGGTGCGCGGGAAGTTCCACACGCGATATGGCCGGGTACGTGGATTTCAGGGGTGCGCGGGAAGTTCCACACGCGATATGGCCGGGTACGTGGATTGCAGGGGTGCGCGGGAAGTTCCACACGCGATTAGTCAGGGTACGTGGATTTCATGGGTGCGCGGGAAGTTCCACACGCGAAATGGCAGGGTACGTGGATTGCAGGGGTGCGCGGGAAGTTCCACACGCGATATGGCCGGGTACGTGGATTCCAGGGGTGCGCGGGAAGTTCCACACGCGATTAGTCAGGGTACGTGGATTGCAGGGGTGCGCGGGAAGTTCCACACGCGATATGGCCGGGTACGTGGATTCCAGGGGTGCGCGGGAAGTTGCACATGCGATTAGTCAGGGTACGTGGATTGCAGGGGTGCGCGGGAAGTTCCACACGCGATTAGTCAGGGTACGTGGATTGCAGGGGTGCGCGGGAAGTTGCACACGCGATTAGTCAGGGTACGTGGATTGCAGGGGTGCGCGGGAAGTTCCACACGCGATATGGCCGGGTACGTGGATTTCAGGGGTGCGCGGGAAGTTCCACACGCGATATGGCCGGGTACGTGGATTTCAGGGGTGCGCGGGAAGTTCCACACGCGATATGGCCGGGTACGTGGATTGCAGGGGTGCGCGGGAAGTTCCACACGCGAATTGGCTGTGTGCTCCCAGGCATTACCTGTACACCCTCCACGGCCCCTGCAGGCAGCACACACCACAGGGAACTACCCTGCACACCTGCTCATGTCTCCCACCACCCCCACCCCCCATCCACCAGGGACACCCTCCACCAGGCCCCCACCCATGTCTCCCACCACCCCCACCCCCCATCCACCAGGGACACCCTCCACCAGGCCCCCACCCATGTCTCCCACCTCCCCCAGCACTGTGGGGAACCTGCCAGCAGGCCCCCACCCATGTCCAACCCATGTCTCCCACCACCCCCACCCCCCATCCACCAGGGGCACCCTCCACCAGGCCCCCACCCATGTCTCCCACCACCCCCAGCACTGTGGGGAACCTGCCAGCAGGCCCCCACCCATGTCCAACCCATGTCTCCCACCACCCCCACCCCCCATCCACCAGGGGCACCCTCCACCAGGCCCCCACCCATGTCTCCCACCACCCCCAGCACTGTGGGGAACCTGCCAGCAGGCCCCCACCCATGTCCAACCCATGTCTCCCACCACCCCCACCCCCCATCCACCAGGGGCACCCTCCACCAGGCCCCCACCCATGTCTCCCACCACCCCCAGCACTGTGGGGAACCTGCCAGCAGGCCCCCACCCATGTCCAACCCATGTCTCCCACCACCCCCACCCCCCATCCACCAGGGGCACCCTCCACCAGGCCCCCACCCATGTCTCCCACCACCCCCAGCACTGTGGGGAACCTGCCAGCAGGCCCCCACCCATGTCCAACCCATGTCTCCCACCACCCCCACCCCCCATCCACCAGGGGCACCCTCCACCAGGCCCCCACCCATGTCTCCCACCACCCCCAGCACTGTGGGGAACCTGCCAGCAGGCCCCCACCCATGTCCAACCCATGTCTCCCACCACCCCCACCCCCCATCCACCAGGGGCACCCTCCACCAGGCCCCCACCCATGTCTCCCACCACCCCCAGCACTGTGGGGAACCTGCCAGCAGGCCCCCACCCATGTCCAACCCATGTCTCCCACCACCCCCACCCCCCATCCACCAGGGGCACCCTCCACCAGGCCCCCACCCATGTCTCCCACCACCCCCAGCACTGTGGGGAACCTGCCAGCAGGCCCCCACCCATGTCCCCCTGGCCTCAGGTCCTGACGATACACAATCATGGCAGTAATGGCCAGCATACCCAGCACAAACACCCAGGCAAGGATTGCATGCACCCACATAGTGAATGCAATCACATGACACAACCCCAAAGGCAAGTATGCAAAAGAACACATGTCCGTCACACACACATACACAATGGGTGCAAGTGAATGTCAAAACCCATATCATGACATGTAAGAAACCAAAGAGAAAAAAACACAAGTGTAAGAAAATATAAAAATGTATTAAAAACAAAAAATAAGTACACTAATAAAACATACAACTATGTGGCAAAGTAAATAAAAGGTCCATGTCCGAGAACAAAAATGATAAACCAAAAAACAAAGGATTAAAAAATAAATAGAATTTGTCCAAAGCAAAACCATGTAGTAGGAAATCAAAGAAAAACCATTACGTCATGGTGTAAACAATAAGAAAATAAAAAAATGTATCTCCCAAAAAATAACAATATATACAGGAATGTTCCAGGGTCCATGAGCCCAACACCACAAATGAAACCTAATACTAACTAATAAAAAAAATATGTACAAAAAAGTGGCCATTGTCCGAGCGGTCCAAAATAATAAAAATAAATAAAGGAAACCTAGCACTAACTAACTAAAAAACTATATACAAAGGCAGCGGGCAAGTCCTGCGGCTCACTTGGTGATGCTGGCCAGGGCATCCTCGAACTCCATGTCGATCGCCTGGAGGCGGGACTCTGTCCTGGCCCCGAGGTCTCGCAGGGACAACCCCATGTGCTCACCAAAATCCCTGCGAGCCTCCTCGAGGCACTTAGCCCGCCTCAATGCCCGACGCATGGAGATCTCCGCCCTGGCCATGGCGAGCCGCTCCTCTTCCGCCCGCTGCCGCTCCGCACCTATCCGCTGGCCAAACTCCTCCCACACGGAACACACCGCCATGCCAGGGTTGCCCTGCCCTCCGGCCGATGCCTGCCCCTCTGATCTTGATGGCCCTGAGCCATGATGCCTCCCACGTCGAGCCCGCTGCTGCCTCCGACGCCACTGCCTCTGCCAGCACGACGGCATCCAGGCTGATGGTAACCACCGACGCCGTCGTGCACGTGCCCTGCCCGATGATGCCGGCACATCTTCCATCTGCTGGGGTCCACTTGCTGTGTTGTCCACCCCTGCTGGACCTCCGACTCCCAACTGTGGCAGGGATGGGATCCCCACCGAGCTGGCTGCATTGGTCGGGGCAGGTCCACAGGGGGCCATGGTGGCATCTGGGCCGGAAGACGGCAAGGAGAACGACCGGTGGATAGCCTGCACAGAGGAGGAGAGGGCCGTCAGATTGGCCAACACATGCAGGAACCCCCCGAACATGGCCGATTCCAATTGGGCCACGTCGGCACGGTGCACTTCGTGATGACGTGCGTGCTCCTCCCGGGAAGCACGCACGGCATCACGAATCACAGCCGTGCGCATCGCGACCCCAATCAGGACCTGCTCCACGCGGCCAGGGGTTCCCACGGCCGCAGGTGGAGGGGAGTCAGTTGACATGGACATCCCCTCTACCTGCGGACGGGCCTGGGACGGGGCATCCCTGCTGGTGCATGGTGGTGCACTCACAGGGTCAGGGACAGCGACATGCACAGGCACCTCCACGGTGACCTGTGCTGCCTCCTGCCCCTGGCCCTGGACTGCACCACTTGCACCAGCAGCGATGCTCCCACCAGGCCCCATGTGTGCACCAGTGTCGGCCTCCTCCTCCTCTGTGCAAACCACCAACCTGGATGGCTCCTCACCGTCTCCCGCCGTAGCAGGCCCCTGTGGGGGCTCACCCACCCCTTCCGCTGCAGCCGTGGGGGCATCCCCGCCGCCTTGCTCCACAGCGCCGTCTCCGCCCTCTTCTTCACTAGCCGCTGCGTAGAGGGAGACAAAGGACACAAGCATCAGGCTACTGTACAATGGTCCCCTAGACAGGAAGCAATAGCAGATGAGCACCACTGTCAAAGTACACTTCCATCATGTCCCTCCACAACACATGGGTCAGTCCAGGCAAAACACACACAGTAACAGGCATGGTGCATGCCATGCACATTTCCATGCATGTCCAATTGACTCTTGAAACATTCAATGATATGTAACTCACATGCATCATGGCTCATGCATATCACATGCACACACTTCACCTCAGTCACATCCATCTGGCCCCAAACACACCGAACACAGGCGAAACAAGGGTAAGTTGGGTGCGTCACTGAATCTGTGCATTGTCACACACATGTGTCATGCATCCATGGCATGCACAAGTCACAGACACGCAGGTCAGGCACACAGACATGGCTACCATATATGTACCTGGCATCAGCACCCATCCTTCACCCCCATCCATGTCCAGGTACAGAGACTGGCATGCTCTCATGTCCTAAATCTGATTAGGGCTCCCCATGCCGCATTTCAACACATGCAACAACCATGTGGGTCACACATCACTGGTCGCACATGCATTACCATGATGTCCCTGCACACATACATGCATACATGGCCCATGGCACACATACAGGCAAGTATCATAGAACCAGCACACCGCAACATGCCCTGTCTCACACAGTAATGCTTGCACACTTACCGCTCAACTCCAGGCGGGCCTCCCTCTCAAGGACCTGGGCGTGGAGCGCTGGGCGTACGCGTTCCAGGACCCTCTTCTGGATGGAACTCATGCGGCCCCGGCCCCCCTCCACGAGGCGCCAGGCCTTCACAAGGGTCCTGGACCTCAAGTCCTCCCAGCGCTTCTTGATCTTCTGGACGTTGCGGGTTGCCACCCCCTCCGCGTTGATGGCAACCACACAGTCGGCCCAGATCCTCTCCCGTCCTTCCTTGCTGGCGCGGGACGATCCAAAGAGGGCATCATACTGCCCCAGGACATGCTCCACCAGGACTCCAACTTCGGTGGCAGTGAAGCTGGTGCCCCTCTGCCCCTCTGGCCTGGGGTTGCCACTGGTGCCAGATGTGGAAGTGCCCGACATGGCAACCCCAGAGGCAGGTGTGGGTGGGCAACTGGGTCCTGGGGCTGGGCTGTGGAGCGATGTAATCCCAGTTGGGAGTCTTCAGTTCCAGCAGGGGTGGACACAGCAACTGGACCCCTGCAGATGGCTGATGTGCAGGCACCAAATGGCAGGGCACGGTGGCAGCAGGCAGGCAGGCAGGCAGCAGCAGATAGCACGTGGGAGGCTGCTCAGGGCACTGGGGGGGGCAGTAACTCGGCCTTCTGGGCAGGAGCGTGGTGTTCCGTGTGTTTTCGGGTGGCGAGCTTGATACGGAGTGATTTGGCACGTGAAATTCCTGCACGTCAGCGTGAAATCCGAGGAAAGGCCCTTAGCGCGTAAGTGCGTCAGCACGCATACGCGATTCTATTGGACCAGAGTCCCTCAGCGCGTAAGCGCGTCTGACGTGATCCACACGGGCGTTCCCCACTCAGCACGTGATGACGGAGCACACGTGGAAATACTGCACGTCAGAGTGTCATCGCGTGTAATTGGCCAAAAGTGCGCGTACACGCCATTGGCCTATGTACGTGTATTTCAGGGGTGCGCGGGCACTTACACACGCAAGTACGTCAGCGCACCTGTATGCCTGCTGCGTGGGAATTTCCACACGCTATTGGAGTGGGAACTAGATTCCAGGGGTGCGAGGGTCACACGCTCGCCTAGAACACGCGCAAAGCATTAATTTGCGCACTTTTCAATAAACAAGCCAGATGCCAGGATGAACATACCGTTCCTAGCAGCAGTGGCAGTGGGCTACCAAAGGAGGAGGAGGAGGAGAGTCAGGGCCAGAATATTCACACCCAGAACCAGCCTATTCGGGATGCCTGATGACCAGGTGTATGGGAGGTACAGGTTTCCAGCACACATCATACTGGACCTGGTCAATGAGTGGGAGGATGACCTCACATCACCCACCCTGTGCTCCCAAGCACTCAGCCCCCTGCAGAAGGTCCTGAATGTACTGCACTTCTTGGCCACTGGATCCTTTCAGCGGACAAGTGCCATAGTGGGTGGTGTGTCACAGGCCACGCAGTCACGCTGCCTACACCAGGTCTTGAACATCATCACTGCACGGCCATCAGTCCGCAGGCACATATATCTCCCCAGGACTCATGCAGAAAGGCGGACGTGCATCCAGGAATTCTATGGTGTGGCTCAATTCCCCAAAGTGCTTGGTGCAATTGACTGCACACATGTGGCTCTACGTCCACCCAGGGCAACAGAGCACATCTATAGAAACCGCAAGCACTGGCATTCCATCAACGTGCAAGTTGTATGCAATGCCAAGGGAATAATCACATCAGTATATGCCAACTATCCCGGGTCCACCCACGACAGCTTCATCTACAGAATGTCTACCCTATGCCGCTGCACATGCATGCATGTCAGATACTGGGTCATGACACAACACCACTAATGATACCCATCACCACCTCCGCAGGGGACAGTGCCTACCCTATCAGCCCCCACATGATGACCCCAATCCGGAACCCCACCACGCCACCCGAGGTAAGGTACAACACAGCCCACATTGCAACACGGGGCATAGTGGAGCGCACATTCGGAGTGCTGAAGTCACGCTTTCGCTCCCTTGACCGTTCTGGCGGGCAGCTGTTATATGCTCCCCGAATAGTGTGCAGGATCATAGTGGCAGCATGTGTCCTGCACAACGTTGCAACACGCCGGGGCCTGCCCGTGGACATGGTGGTGCCCCCACATCCACAACCACATGCACGCCCGCTGTGCATGGGAGGGGAAAGGGCACGGGGGGAGGCAGCCCGTACGCAACTGGTGGCCAACTTCTTCACCTAGGAATCACAGTGCTGGCTAGTGCACACTGCTCTGGCACATACCATCTGACAATCAATGATGACACTACCTGACAATGTCACAAAATTACTTGACAATAAACTGTCAGATACACATCAGCCTGAGATTGTTAACATGGAAGTGTCACTATGTGTGCACCCCTACCTACACATACACCAGCAATGCATCACAACGAAAAGACACAACTCCATCAATCAAATATGCATTGCCACAGGCGAATCACTACATGGCAACATTGCCATGTCACCCATTCCCTTCACAGTCCCGCCACTGAGGACACCATGTCATGGTATGTGAGAGCAAACAAACTGGCCATCACAACATGACACCGGTGTCACAAATAGCAGTGCCCCAAATGGTACATAGCCGCACTTGAACAGCTAACCGCGCTGGAGCCACTACTACACACCTGTGTAAGAGTAATTTCAATCTAATTACACACCAACCCACCCTGAAGCCCACCCAAACAAGACACAATGCATGTAATCAATGGTAGTCTCAATACCTGATTCTGCTGGTATGTCCTCACCGTCCAGATGTACAGTGATGGCGCCACGCAAAAGTGTCAGTGCACATCTACCGACATGTTGTCTGACTCCAGAGAGTATGCCCGTGTGAAGAACTGTGTGAAATACCTGCAAAACATGAGCAACATATGTAAGTAGAGGCACATATCAAACCATCATGCATAGTTAGGTGCAACAACAATGTACACTATGAATGTCTACACAGTATTGACTATGGACTGGCCAACAGCTCATGGGAGTCCAATGTCACCGTGTAATTTGCTGTCACTTGGGCACACCCTTTGCAAGCCCATGGAAACGGAAGCAGGAGGGGTGTGGATGTCTGGTACCCAAGCATCGAAAACAAACTCAGGACAAGCCTGCATGTGCCCAGGTACCCACACAAGGCAACACTCTTGATAAAGAAAAAAAAATTGAGAAAAAATGGCCATGAAAGGGCCGGCGGGGGGGGGGGGGCCACCTATGAGGTCCGAGGACAGGATGCACGCCACAATCCACCTGTGTGGATCATGGGAAAATAAAACACCCCATAGGCTCGTGGCCCACACGGCTACTCTGTTGTGGGAGATGAGTCGCTATCGCTCTGGCCAGACCCTGCAGCTGACTCAGGAGGTGGGGGAGCTGCCTCAGAAGATGGTGTGACAATGGGAGGCAGCCCACGCAAAGCACGAGTTTGCTCCTCCATGGCTGCAAGCAGGCGGGTCTGGTAGTTCTGGTTCTGGGTTATAATCATGCGGAGGTCCCCATGCAGTAACTTCCGGGATGACCTGACCTCCGCACGAGTTGCCTGCATCTCGGCCGAGAGCGTCCGTGTCAGACGCTCCAGCTGCTCCTCTGTCCTTCTATGGGATGAAGCCTCAAGCTCTAACAGGGTCGACCTGAGGTGATGGAATTCTTCCCTCAGGCCTTCCCTGTGGCGCTGGGACTCCATGGAAAGTGATTCCCGCAGAGTCGCCAGTGCCGCCCGCCTGTCCATGTTGGACGCCAACATGTCCTCCCTGTGTGCCTGGCAGATGGACTCTGTAGCCTGCTCCAGTCGCTCCATCAGCCTTTCTGGGGGGACAATGGAAGTGGCCACCCTATCCATGGCCTGTGCAATCATCTCAGATGATGCTGCCTGTTGGGTGGCCATACCGTAGATGGATTGCTCCCAAGCGGTATTGCCAGGTGGCATACGGCCACCACGTTGACGGGCACCACACCTGCCTGGGGCAAGGCGGACTGCGCCTTGCTGTGCCGGCAAGGCCTCAGGCTGCAGGACTGCATTCCCTCTCTGATCTGCAGCCCCAGGAACAGGATCAGAGATTGTGTGGTGTGGCCCTGCATCCGTAACCACCGGAGGCTGAGCTGCCGACACTGACATCCCCATTGAGGGCAATGGCCCGGCTGCAGGTGGGTCGGACAGAGGAGATTCTCTCCCAAGAACACTCACCTGCGACTGCACATAGGTGTCATCCTCCGAGTCTACACCTGAATACTGCTCGGGGGAGGAACCCCCAGAGACACCCCTCGACAGCACGACCTGCAGCACTTGTGGGTTTTCACCCACAAACACACCACGTCCCTCACTTGTGGAAGGTCGGCCCGGGTTGCCCTCCTGGGACGGCTCAACCACCACATCCCCAGCATCAACAAGTGCTTCGTCCCCTGCAAAGACATGAAAGAGAAAAATGGAAACAGGCATTAGCACCATGGCATACAACAAGGGCTGATGAACAACAGAGGCAGTAGTTCTACGACACATGTCCCACATGACTGGGAGACCTCCTATGCATTCACCATCACTGGGTCTGTAGGGGAGGCTCAGGGCATACAATGTACAGATTGGAGAGCAACGCCTGCTCACCATGCTGCCTAGCACTGCCATCACACATTGGCCGGTGATTGCCATGTCAAAGGCACATGCCATCACACACATGGCATGTGACATAGCCACCAAGTGAAGAGGGAGAGGAGGGCAACTTTTTTGGATTTCAACCACTCTGGTCCTGACATTGCATCATCACATCAATAAGTTAACATGTTGTACATGGATCTGCTAGTCCCAATTGGCCACGATGCACAGTGCCTTGTCTACATCAACAAAATGCAGTAAACAATGAGATTCCACCTCCCCATCACCTGTAAAGGAATCATATAGCATTCGTGAAGCACCGGTCCAGAAATGTATGAAGGTACAGCGGAGCACTGAGGGGTGGTGGGGCAGAAGGGGATGCCAGTCAACAATCCTACTGGTGCTGGTGTCATTCATGTCACGCAAGTGCAGGGGTGGGTGGCACAATGAAGTGCAAGGGGAAGTGGCGGCTGGAAGTGCTGTACAAGGTAAGTAGGACTTAACGTCAAGGGCAGATGGTGTTAGGCGCAGACAAGTGCTGGGGGGGGTGGCCTATAGGGGTACAGAGACAATCATGCAGTGCTGTGGGCTCGGAGGGGACAGGGGAGGTACACACTGCATCTGGCTCGGCAAGGTCCTTGCAGATTTCTATGTGTCCTGCAGAGTTGTCACATGCCGCAGATATGTGCCCTTGGATTGGGGATCTCATCTTGGTGAAAAGGGTGAGGCGCTATTGCCTTTGGAGCATGTGGCAGGCCAGTTTGCCAGAGGATGAGCATGATGCAGGACATTCCCTCTCTGCCACCCGGCACCTGTGGTTTGGGTTCACAAGATCCGAGTCATGCCAGGACTCTGCATTGGCATGGGGCTTCAGACAGGTGGTCATGACCGTGGCAAAGACATCCAGTGTACCTGACATAGAGTGGAGCATGGAGTGGGCCCTGTCAGGATGGGAGTGAGCCTAAGGGGGAGCTGGATGGGGGGGAGATTTTGGCAGCATAAGCCTCGACTGACACACACTTCATGGGTTGGAATACCAAGAAGGTGTGTGACAGTGGTGAGGGTGGCTTTGCCTGTGGGGTGGTGAGGGTGAGCTGGGAGGAGAGGAGAATGTGATCACTCCAGGAGAGAGGAGTGCAGAGATGGACGGAGAGGGGAAAGTCAGATGAGATCAGAGCATCAAGAGTGTGCCCTGCAGAATGAGTAGGGACAGACGGGAGTCTAGAGGGTGAGAGGGAGTTGCTGAGGTCACAGAAAGGTCACGTGGGGGGGTCAACAAGCATGCAGGTGGATGCGTACAGCACCAAGGAAGAGGATTTCTGTGTCTGGGGACATGAGTGAGGAGGAGAGGTGAGGACACTCAGAAAGGAAGTAGTACATTTGACCAGTTTTCCCAGACACAGTACGCACAGTTTGTGAATGTCAAGGTGTGGTAGAGAGAGACGTCACACAAGCCATTCCAGAGTGGAGTAGGTCTAAGTAGGAGTGACAGTGGCAGGAATACCCTCAGGGAAGCCAAGGGCACACCCCCCCTGCACAGTAGTGGCGGGCCAAGGAGAGGATCTCCTGAACATCAGGTAGGAGTGTGTGAAGGATGCAGACAGAGCTGGCCGTCAGACATGTTTCCATGAGACCAAGGATGTCAAGGTGCATAACCTCATGTAAGTGACAGATATCGGAGGAATGCCTGATGCAGCCGCAGTGAAAGGAGTGTAATTGTGGAGGAGGTTGACAGCCTTGTAGGACTTACTGGGAGTGCTAGAGATCAGAGGTGCAGCATGTGTAGGAGTTGGAGTGGGAGGCGGAGAAGGATCATGGGAGGGTGCAGGGAGGCAGTGCAGGATTGATGAGGAGAGAGGAGGGGGGACAGCAGGAGAGGAAAGGAAGTTGATGAGATGTGGGTAGCATTTCTCAAGGAGAATGAGGTTGGCCTAAGGGCCTTGGACTGAGATGCTCCCATTACCATACACATCAATTGTGGCCTCTGAGGATTGGAAGGAGGCCAGGAGTACACCCCAACGGGTCCCACCATTGATGGTGGAAGAGGAGCAAGGAGAGAGGACAGGGACCATGTGAAGGGTCTATGGGACAGGCAAAGGCATGTATGAGCAGATGTCAGTGAGAGTTAGCTTTGAGTAGGCTCAGATGCACTTGTCAGCAATAGGGTGGGTCGCATTGGAGGGCAGGGTGCCCTCATTTGACTGTTAGCAAGCAGGTGTCGTGAGTAGGGCACGATGGTCTGAACTGTAGAAGTCAGGGAAGATAGACCATGAAGAGCAGCATGGAGTGTGAGGGAATGGGGCTCGAAACCAGACGGTACCAAAGCACACAGGTAGGAGGTGGATGTCAAGGCAACATCCACAGTATGACAGCATGTTGGTTGGCATTTATATACAGAGGACGCATTAGCATGTGGTATCATTGCATGTCAGGCATGTGAAGATGAAACTTGAAAGGCTGGGGGAAAGTATAGGAATGGTATGTATGACATCAGATGAATAGACAGGGGAGTATGAGCAACAATGTAGTGACAAAATGACAATTCAAGGGCAACTTCCATGGTGTAGGGCCATATGTGCACTGTTGCCAGTAGGGATAGTGCTGTGGGCAGATGGTGTTGCACTGAACATACTGGATGAGGCACATGGGTGCCACTATCAACTCTGCCACACACCCCCTTGACAGGCACCCAACATGAATGCTTCACACACACACCATGCACATGGATAATACACACATGCATGTGCACTCACCGGATGATGCCTCGTAATCAGGGAGATCTCCCACACCTTGGAGTTGTCCCTCGGTGATGTAGGATCCAGCTACGGACTCGTGTGGTGTGAGTTCTATTTCCTGTGCTGGGGACCCACCTCCAGTCACCAAGGTTGCGGCATGACTTGAGGCCAGCTTATCCTTTGCCCTGCGCTTAAGGTCATTCCAGCGCTTCTGGCAATCACTAGCTGTGCGCCTCACTACTCCAAGGGCACTTATTCTGTCAGCAATGGTCTGCCAGTGTGCCTGGCGTCTGGCATGTGTGGTCTTGGACCCTGCAACGATGACCATTTCCCTATCATGATCTGACACATACTGAACAAGTGCATTCAGTTCGGCTTCTGTGAAGCTTGGCTTCCTTGATGGGCCGGACTGTGCAGCCGTGCCTGGGGCATCAGCCTGTGCCGGACGTGCACTCTTCCTCTTGCGCTTGGAAGGGGGTGGGGATCCAGAGTGTCCTACGCCGCTGTGGACACTAGGGGCAGGAGCCGTGGTGGACTCAGTACTGGGTGTGTGGGATTGCACACTCAGCATGGGAGTAGGTGCAGGCATTGGGGGTAGAGGGATGGGGTCAGGCCTGATCTGAGGTGCATGAACTAGGACCGACACAGTCTTGGCAGGGTGTATGAGAGGTGGGGTGGATGGAGCCACACCCTGGCTACGGGGGCCAGCAGATGACCTATCTGGCATAGATGCGCGTGCCCTGATGACACCAATGTGCACCGGTGCACGTGCAGTGGACCTGCTGACCTGGATGTCAGCGATGGGATCACCCTCGGACAGGTCTGGTGCCACAATGGGCTGGTCCGACAAGGGCTGATCAGGGTTGGTATCAGCCACATGACCCTCAACTGGGGGAGGGGGGGTGGGGGGGGGCATGGGTGTCCCTGACTGGTCCTCCAGACTGGGGGGGACAGGGGCACCCTGCAAGTCACAACCACGTCCCCTAGTGGATCCTCCACGGCCACCACGTGTGGCTCGGCCACCTTTGCCACCCTTACGGCTTGCACGCCTCCCAACCATGGCACTGATGTTATTGTGCGTATGGGAGTCGGTGTGCACAATTGTCCTGGGCAATTGGGTGTCAAAGGGGTTGGGTACCAGATGGTATTCGTACCCTAGTGCAGTGGCAAGGCTATATGACACCCCTGGGGAAAGATGACGGGTCACGCAACGCACAGGCACCCCAAAAAAGTTAAGGAACTTGCACAATACCCCTCCTAGACCACGTGTGCTGATGGAAAACCCTGCACTACACTGTGGCATCCAGTAACACAATAATGAACGTATGCGTGTCACACGCAGCCTAGAATGACCTCTGAAGGGGTAGGCTACACACGGGGCAAGCACAGAAGTTAGATACGTGCGTGACTCACCGTCTGCCAGGTAAAAGAGCGTGAAAAATGAGCGCTTTTGGTTGGCAACACCCCCGCCAAAAGAAGATGTGTACGCTGTCTGAGGAGACAGGACAACAGTAGAAGGGGACACTGTTTGAGGGAACAGGCCCAGCTAAACCAGTACAAGAGGAAAAAGAGAAAAAGCTGTCAGAGGTAACAGGGAGTACGAACTGGAAACGCCGTGAAGTAAATCGCGTGTGAAACGACAAGAAGTACAGAATTCACCCACTCGCTCTCCACGAAAAGCACGTACAAGGAAATGGTGTTCTACACTACCTTATATACAGGCCCACACGTACAGCGTCACTTACGGCGTGTACGTGCTTGGCCCATGTTCACCAATCACACGCTTTGTCACTTCTGCGTGTGGATCCTTTTTCACCAATCACACGCTTTGACACTCCTGCGTGTAGCTCACTTTTCACCAATCACACGCTTTGTCACTCCTGCGTGTAGATCCATTTTCACCAATCACACGCTTTGTCACTCCTGCGTGTAGATCCATTTTCACCAATCACACGCTTTGACACTGCACGTGCAGGTAACTATAGACGCACATATGCTGGTGACGGGTTTTCGCGCGATTCGCTGAGTGTGGGATTTTCACGTGCAAAATCACTCCCTATCAGGCTGTCCACGAGTTCAAACACGAAAGACCACGCTCCTGGCCAGGAGGCGAAATTACAGTCCCCCAGAGCCCTGAGCACGCTCCCACCTGCCATCTGCTGCTGCCTGACTGCCTGCTGGCCACGTGCCCCACAGTGCTGGTGGGTGGGGGTGGTGGGAGACATGGGTGGGGGCCTGCTGGCAGGTGCCCCTGCACTGCTGGGGGTTGGGGGTGGTGGGAGACATGGGTGGGGGCCTGGTGGAGGGTGCCCCTGGTGGATGGGTGGTGGGGGTGGTGGGAGACATGGGTGGGGGCCTGCTGGCAGGTGCCCCTGCACTGCTGGGGGGTGGGGGTGGTGGGAGACATGGGTGGGGCCTGGTGGAGGGTGCCCCTGGTGGATGGGGGTGCAGGGGGACATGATCAGGTGTGCAGGGTAGTCCCCTGTTTTGTGGGCTGCCTGCAGGGGCCGTGGAGGGTGTACAGGGTACACCTGTGAGGGCCCACCCAGCCTATTCGCGTGTGATAATTCCCACGCACCCCTGTAATACACGTACCCTGGCCAATCGCGTGTGATGATTCCCGCGTACCCCTGTAATACACGTTCCCTGGCCTATCGCGTGTGATGATTCCCGCGTACCCCTGTAATACACGTTCCCTGGCCTATCGCGTGTGATGATTCCCGCGTACCCCTGTAATACACGTTCCCTGGCCTATCGCGTGTTCTACTTCACGCGTACCCCTGTAATACACGCACCCTGGCTGTTTGCGTGTGATAATTCCCGCGTACCCCTGTAATACACGTTCCCTGGCCTATCGCGTGTTCTACTTCACGCGTACCCCTGTAATACACGTTCCCTGGGCAATCGCGTGTTGTACTTCACGCGTACCCCTGTAATACACGTACCCTGCCTAGTCGCGTGTAGAACTTCCCGCGTACTCCTGATTTGAAGATTGCCCGCTTTGCTTTCCTTGTTTGCCTGCCCTGTGAAGTGGTCCAGGGTTAGCGCAGCCCTTAGCGATGATTTAGCGATTTTGATGGCTTTTCCTTGCGCGAGGGCGTTCTTGGGGGCGTTACTGGCGCTGCTGCAGGCTCGCTGCGATTCTCTGCGCCACGGCTGGTTTGGGAGCATGAAATCCATGAATACGCTGTGCGCGGAAATCAGTTTTAGCGCACGTGCCTGGCGCAGACTATCGCAGGCGCACGCTGTGCGCCAGCCGCGTGCGCTACTTGTGCGCTGGATTCTATGAATTACCCTGTATATGTTGATGGTTGTATACCTCGCTTGTTAAGTGCACTCCCTTGACATGGGGTCAGCCTGCACTTCGCATGTTCATACCTGTGGCAGCGGCGACTTAGCCATTCATCGCTCGAGGTTGATGAATTCAGTACATTACATTACATTGGGTAATATCCGTTCTTAAAGAATTTAGAAGCAGGAAGAATCTAGCAAGAAACACTATACTAAAGTAAAAATAATTTCTATGTCACTAAGAAATTATTTTCAGTAACGTATGTGAATTGCAATTGGTAGCTACACTAATTAAGTGTGCACAGTTTGGAGCTCATTCCCCTTAGCAACCCATTGGTCGAATGCCAGTTAAGCAAAGCATCATACAATGTGAATTTTCCCACCAGGTACTGCAATACAAGTAGCATGTAACATTTGTGCCAATTATGATGCATGGGGCCCGCAAACACAAACTTCACATGTAAAGAAACTGGCATAAGCAAATTGTTTAAGAAGGAAAGTTTGAGCATGCATGCCACTTATTTGCCCAATATGTGGGCACCAGCTGTATAAAGGCACAGAAGTTGGCAACTGTCACCAGAACACAAACACAGGCATTTGGTTAGATTATTTTTCCCATTAATGCACTTCCATACTGGAAAGAAGAATCAGAAGATGAAAATGTCTTCACAAAGATTATGCAATTATTGTGGAACATTTTGGACCAAAAAATTGCATTTTGGCAACAAATGCAAATCATACATGTACAAAAGAAGCTAATTGGAACTTCCTTGACAGTCGGGCATTCAAGTCACTTATTTTATTACGTATTTTCGTACTATTCAGCGACTAACCCCCTTTTCTGTCTACCTGAGTGCAGCATGGGAAGGCCCCGTTGGCAGCAACATTATCTTCGTAGATTGTATTCTTGGTCCAGCAGCAATGCACCTCATAGTGGACCAGAGCTCCAAGTGGCATAGACATTTTAGAGTGCTAAGACAGGGATTGTCTCAATAAGGGTGGGTTCAGTGGGGAGTCACTTTTACTTCTGATTACAGAGCAGTGCAATGGGTATTCACGTGGATGGCCAGGCCTACCTAGTTTCTGTGCTTCAGGCTCTCTTCAATCACTGGGGACTGTCTCATCTGAAGCCCCAAGAGATTAATTTCTGTAGCCACCCCCCTTGCTCCCTGAAACCACCTGGCCTGACCCACCATTCAGACCACTCTACTGATGCCTCCACAGCTAAAGCTTCAATAACTAACAGTATGTCATGCCTGTCAAATAGACTAGGCTGATTGGCTAGCCTTCCTGCACAGTTATGGCTCAGGGTACACTGCCATTGTTGTCTCATCCCTGAATGGCCTCCTTCTTAGCCTCCACGCAATGACCCAGAGCAACTGGCGAGCAACATTTTAGGGTCAGGAGAGCAACATGTTGCTCGCGAGCTACACGTTGGGGATCACTGGGGTAAGGCATTCACAGTCGCTTTGCACCGTACGAGGGGTACATGTGTGCTAGCATCAATATGTTCGCGTGAGCCGGGTGTGGCAGGCTCGATTGTGGCAGAGACAGTGATTTACAGGATTCGTGCAGTGTAGCATTGAGCTGTGCGTCTCGTGTGATTTGGTCGTTGAGGTGCCATTAAGATAGCGCGCAGGGGAGGTGAGTTTTGTCGGGCGTGCGGTGCCATGATTGGGTTTGTTAGTGTGGAAGGGAGCATAATGCCTGTTGGGAGTATGGTGAAAAGGGGGTGAGCAGTTGCAAGAGTGCTCGGGTAGGGGTGGTAATCGGCCTGAGAGGCAGGTTGAGGGGAAAAGTGCACAGGAGTGCAGCTACATTTTCGGAGGAGAAACACTTATGCTTCTGAGTGCTAGGCCCTGGTTGCGCTCTACGGTAGGGCACTGGGTGATTGCTAGTGCTGCTTTTGCAAGCTGCACTCTGTTGGTTTCATTTGGAGTTGTGTCGCAAGACATATTTAGCTCTTTTTGCCAGACAGGTTTTAGGCGTTGAGACTGTAGGCGATCCAACAGGGTATTGTGCCGTGGCCCTAACATGGCCTGACAGGGCCAGAACGGAAGCAGCCTTGTGAGTGGGCCTTTGGAGGGGGTCGGCTACGCCTGCTGGCACTCCTCCATACGCCTATTTGCAGGCTGTCGGGGCCATTGGCAAACCATGAAGGTGGGCTCTCTAGGGCATAGGGATGTGTTTGCCGTGGCGGATGTTATATTTACACATGTTTCCTTCTCCCGTACCTTATTGTGCAGCATGGTATTCAGCTTCTGGATGGAAGCGCATTCAGGTAATTGAGGTGTCGTGGTCATCTGCCCAGCGTGCGCAGAGGTATTCATCTCATATGTCAGCAGGATCGTAGTTCCAGTCTCCTCGGTTGTTGAAGCGCAGTATTCTGCCATGGTAGTTATTGCTGTGGAAGGCGCTCGATGGTGGAATGACCGACAGGGCCACACAAGAAGCAGCCTTGTGAGTGGGCCTTTGCAGGGGCCAGCTTCGCCTGCCGGCGCTTCTCCATAGGTCCATTGGCAGGCTGTAGGGGCCAATGGCAAACAATGGAGGTGGGCTGTCTCGGGCATAGGGATGTGTTTCCCGTGGCGGCGGCCATTTTGACACATTTTTCATTCTCTCATACCTTATTGTGCAGCATGGTATTCAGCTTCTGGGTGGAAGCGCATTCAGGCAATTCAGGTGTTGCGTGCGTAGAGGTATTCATCTCATGTGTCGGCAGGATCTTAGTTCCAATCTCCTCGGTTTTTGAAGTGCAGCATTCTGCCACGGTAGTTGCAGCTCTGGTAGGCGCTGGATGGTGGAATGGCCGACAGGGCCACACAGGAAGCAGCCTTGTGAGTGGGACTTTGGAGGGGGCCGGCTCGCCAACCGGCGCTCTTCCATAGGTCCATTTCCAGGCTTTAGGGGCCAATGGCAAACAATGAAGGTGGGCAGTCTTGGGCATACGGATGTGTTCTGGGACGTCATTTGGGGGTCACTTGCGACCCCTGAGGTATCCCTTGCTACTCATGCAGTTGCCTTTGCTACCCCTAAAAAAAAGATGTATCTTTTTTTCAAATTGAGGCTCCTGGTCTGTGGCCAGCAGCATGTGGCTCATTGTTTCTGGAGTGGCTGATTTTTTGATAGCAGGTAAGATAGCTGAGGGGTTGAGCGCTCGCTGCTGCAATGTGTGTATGATCTGTAGGTTGCAGGTTTGACTCCCGGCAAGGTCAACTCAGCCTTTCATCCCGCTGAGGTTGATAAATGAGTTTCAATACAGGCTGGGTGATATTGTGTCTCTATTTGTTCTATATGAAGTGTTTAAGCTTAAGTGCTATATAATAACACATCATTATCGTTTGGCCTTGAACGTTTGCTTGCATTCACAGTGATATGGTAATATGGGCCTATACGCACAGATATTAACGATACATATGGTGATCCATTCTTGTATGACATGTATATCACTATACAGTGATATCATAACCATATGTTTCGTAGTGTACTTCGAAACAATTCTTTGTGATGCCACTTCCTGTTTTGTCAAGGGGTGAAAGGTTGTGATCCGTCACTTGGAGATGGGGCAAATGTCATCAGTTCCTGTGATGTCATCAGAGGTCAGGGGTCGTGTGACCTCACGTTCGCTACCCCTGGCATTTTGGTGAAATGACTTTGCCTGCATGTGTTTGCCGCGGTGGCGGCCATTTGTACACACGTTTCGTTCTGCTGTACCTTATTGTGCAGCAGGGTATTCAGCTTCTGGATGGAAGTGCATGCAGGTAATTCAGGTGTTGTGGTCATCTGCCCAGCGTGCGCAGAGGTACTCATCTCCTGTGTCGGCAGGATCCTAGTTCCAATCTCCTCGGTTGTTGAAGCGCAGCATTCTGCCATGGTAGGTTTTGCTGTGGTAGGCGCTGGATGGTGACAGGGCCGTAAATGACAGCCTCTCCCTTTCCCTCACTAATGTGGAGGGGGGTAACATGAGTCGTCCTCCCTTCCTTTCACACCTTTAGGAGCCTTCAATAATCTACGATATATCTTAATCTGGTATCACGCCTCCATCATTTGCCTGTAGTGACTTCGCAGGTTATCGAGCGCATTCTCTGCAAAGTATGAACTTGTGACTTTCTCTCAGCAGAGTGGGTAGATAAGACAAGCTCTCTTTATGGTTGCACGCTAATTGTGTCCTTGAATACTGGGTGACCCCCGTGATTAACTCAATCTCTGTCACTGTACAGCTGTGGTTTCCAAACATTAGTATGCTGAGCCCACCCTCCAACCCCTCTGCAACAATGCTGCTGGCGGGTGGCGGGCCTCCCAGATGCCAGAACTGCTGATATTTTCTAGTAAACGCGGTTACAGTTCTCTCATTTGAAAGAGCTTTGCACCTCTCACCCCCACCACTTCCAGGTCCCCTTAGGGCGGGGGCAGCCCCACAGTTTGAAGACCACTGTGTGCGAAGATGTGTGACCGTTACAGTGTGGCTCTTATTGACATGTTGGCCCTATCATGGCGTTCTTTTTGGGAATCTCACAACGTTCTCTGCCTGATCCTTACCACAGAGTCCCGCTGTCAGGGGAGATTATGATATCCGCCGTTACCTCCGTCTGTCTCTAAACAGGTTTATTTCTGGTGACATCTCTCTGTGTCGCTGCGCAGCGTGACGTGCTACATAATTGCTCAACATCACAGCTGTGTTATAGCAGATTTCGCTCTCTGTGCAGCGTGATATCTGATTTATGCCCATATGTCCCTACAAATGATGATGTATGGTGTTAGCGCGTGCTGTCGCTGTACATAGCGATGTTTGATGCATTGCACGCTGCCGCTGCACCGAAGGATATGGGGCGTTATTCTGCTTCCGTTTATGCAAATTGGGCATCTGTTTTTTTATGATCCATACAGTGTGCATCTGATAATTTTTGTGACGCACGTGTTTATCATTTAATTTTACAAGTGTCTCTTAACATGCGTTGTCGGAGCCACATTTTGTAAATTTAGTGGCCCATATCTTTTGCTTACTTGCTTTTTTTAAAGTCATTAAATAACCAATCAATGAAAATAAACGCATACCAACCACGAATTGTTTTTTGTGAACTGTTTGTTATCTCTATCGTGTTTGGAGGGCGTATTCAAGTAAAGGTTCTTTAATGAAAGACCGAGAAGAAAATGTTATCTTCCCTTTTATTTAATTTATTTTAATTGCTGCTTTCAAGCTGTGAACCAGCTGTTCAAAAGCAAAAAAAAATAGTGTTTAATCTGAAAGGAACATTTCAAAGCTTAATGTAATGGTAGCAATCACTGTAGCAATTATATTCTCTTGTAGTGCCTGAATTCAATAATGTAAGGAATGATGAAAGCCGTAGCATGGCATAGAAGGAAGATCAAAAACATAGAGGCGGGCTAGCCATGAAGGAATTCTGCGGTGCCAACTACCAGATTTTCACCATAACCCTTGCTCTGCTCTGCTGACAGCCAGAGGTAAGCCAGTGCAGCTACTGCTCCACCTGGGTACCAGGCTAGTGAGCAGCCACCGGAAATGCTGCTCAGTCTGGCACTCAGCCAGCCATTGAGAGAAAAACATAGAGGCAGCCTAGCCTTAAAAGAAATCTGCTGTGCCACCTATCAGATTTTCACCATAACCCTTGCTCTGCTCTGCTGAGAGCCAGAGTTAAGCCACTGCAGCCACTGCTAAATCCAAGTAGCAGGCCAGGGAGCAGCCACCGAACTGCTGCTCAAGCTGGCCCTCAGCCAGCCAGAGAGAGAAAAACATAGAGGCGGGCTAGCCATGAAGGAATTCTGCGGTGCCAACTACCAGATTTTCACCATAACCCTTGCTCTGCTCTGCTGACAGCCAGAGATAAGCCAGTGCAGCTACTGCTCCACCTGGGTACCAGGCTAGTGAGCAGCCACCGGAAATGCTGCTCAGTCTGGCACTCAGCCAGCCATTGAGAGAAAAACATAGAGGCAGCCTAGCCTTAAAAGAAATCTGCTGGGCCACCTATCAGACTGTCACCATAACCCTTGCTCTGCTCTGCTGAGAGCCAGAGTTAAGCCACTGCAGCCACTGCTAAATCCAGGTACCAGGCCAGGGAGCAGCCACCGAACTGCTGCTCAAGCTGGCCCTCAGCCAGCCAGAGAGAGAAAAACATAGAGGCAGGCTAGGCTTAAAAGAAATCTGCTGGGCCACCTATCAGACTTTCACCATAACCCTTGCTCTGCTCTGCTGAGAGCCAGAGTTAAGCCACTGCAGCCACTGCTAAATCCAGGTACCAGGCCAGGGAGCAGCCACCGAACTGCTGCTCAAGCTGGCCCTCAGCCAGCCAGAGAGAGAAAAACATAGAGGCAGGCTAGGCTTAAAGCAAATCCGCTGTGCCACCTATAAGATTTTCACCATGACCTTTGTTGTGCTGTGCTGACAGTCAGAGGTAAGCCACTGCAGCTACTGCTCCACCTGGGTACCCGGCTAGTGAGCAGCCACTGGAAGTGCTGGCACTTATTCAGCCAGTGAGTCAAAAACAGAGGAAGGCTAGCACCAAAGGAAATCTGTGGTGCCACCTATCAGATTTTCACCATAACCCTTGCTCTGCTCTGCTGAGAGCCAGAGTTAAGCCACTGCAGCCACTGTTCCATCTAGGTACCAGGCCAGGGAGCAGCCACCGAACTGCTGCTCAAGCTGGCCCTCAGCCAGCCAGAGAGAGAAAAACACAGAGACAGGCTAGACTTAAAGCAAATCCGCTGTGCCACGCATCAGATTTTCACCCTAACCCGTGCTCTGCTGACAGCCAGAGATAAGCCACTGCCGCTACTAGTCCATCTAGTACCAGGCCAGTGAGCAGCCACCAGCCTGTAATATATTACACGGCCCGCGGTAGCTGCTGTGCAATTATGGGTAAGTTGCTCAACTCATAAGAAGATAACTTTTTGGTCGGCTTATAACTTCGCTCCCCATGGACGAATCCTTACCAAACTTTGCAAAAAAAGTATATGACCCGCTCTGAATTGTATTTGACAAGTTAAGTGAGGTTTCATCAAGGGGCGGCAAAGTTATAGGGGGGGGTCCCAAACATTTTTTTTTTCCATGGACATAATGGAAAAAAATGTCCTCACGCCTACAGCTGTCATGGGCTAGCAGTAGGAACCCTGTGCCTTTTAGAACAGACCCACGTGTGCATGAACACATGGGTCTGGATGTGCATATTTAAAAGAGATACGTCTCTAAATAAAGTGTTTTACTTGGTGAAAGAGGCTGCAGTTCCTTGTGTCCTGTTTGTACTTATTTTCCATACATTCTTTAAAGTAACAACAGGTGACAAAGGGTTTGCTGACCTGCGTGTGTTTGACGTACACTTGGCTGGGTCCCCTGCTGGAGGGGGGTCCTGTGTTGCTGTTTGCTGCTGACACGGCCTCGCTACAGTGACGGATGCACAGTGAGGAGAGTTGCTGGGCTGCCATGCGAGGTGGAGGCTCTGGTGACGAGGCAGCTGTGAGTAGGAGTTGTGGAGCGGTGAGGTGGCAAGCAGGTTGTTTGTTTGCCTGTGACAAAGACAGTGAAAAGAAAAGCACATTGGCTTCTATTGTGCTAGTGGGACTAGGAGCACAGAGGTGAAGCTCTGGTGTGGGGCTGTGCTGCTTGTATCTGGAGTGGAAAGGAAAAGCCTGCAGCAGGTGGAGGTGGAACTGCCCAAGTAGCCCGGGGTGATTGGATGTGGAATCCTGGTGAAAGGTACTGTGACTGAATGTGTACCTTGTGCAAACCTGTGAGTGGCAAAATGAGTGTAGAACCAGGGGCACAACAGGATTTGATAGCCTCCATGGCTAGGGTGGCTTTTTTACGTAAACCACTCCCATTTTCATTGATTTCCCAGGATGACATAGGCCCCAGAAGGCTGGCATGGGAGGAGGATTTTCAAGGATTTATCAGAGCTGCAGGTGAAGAGGCATCACCGGCCTTACTTGACATTATTGTTAATCTTGCTGGGACAGAGATTAAGGATTTGAGTAAGACTATTCCTTTGGGTGAAAGGGACACATATGTGACACTGATTGATGCATTGAATAAGAAACTTGTTATCCAGCCCAATAGGGATTATGAAAGATATGTGTTTAATCAGTGTACAAGGCAAGCACAAGAAACTATTTGTGAGTTTGTCACCAGGCTTCGGCATAAACGGATACATTGGCAGTTTTCCCAGTTTTCCGATGATGACGCTATAAGGTAATGTGTCATCGAGAGGTGTGTTTCATCGACTTTTAGGAAGCAATTGTTGAAAAAGCCAATTTCTATTGATGAAGTTATTGAGATGGTGGGCATTTATAAAACAGAGTGGATGTCCAGGCGGCGGGTATGGAGGGTACTGCCGGCAGGGTGATCGTGATGTGATGGCTGCGGTGCAGACCTGTGATGAGAGGGGTCAGATGCAAGTTGTGAATCGGTCTGCATATCGGCAGTCGAATGCCCAAAGATTATGTTATCGGTGTGGGTTATCTTTTCCACATGCTGGGGTGTGCCCGGCCATTGCACAACTGTGTTCTAATTGTGGCCATGAGGGACATTTTCAGGCTGTCTGTCAGGCTGGAAGATATGGTTTTGTGTCTAGGGCCACATTTGCTGATAATTGGAGGCAAAGATATCAGGGGACAGGAAGTCCACCCTCTGCCTCTCAAAGTTCATAGTCCTTGTTCCAAGGCCTGGGGCGGATGCAACAGAGGGATGGTTTTGATCCCCGGAACTATGTCAGGGCCGTTGATGAAGTATCGGAGGAATATGGTTATGGCCTGGTTCATGATCCGGAATACAGTCGCAAGTTGGATCCACAGGGATTTCCTGGGATGTATGACAATGCCCAGTTTCATGAGGTTCAATCTACTGGGGAGCAGGGTTATTCCAATGAGTATGTGAACTTGGTACAGGATGGTTGGGAGGTGGAGGAGGCCTCAAGGGTGTTGATTGAACTGGGGGAGTTTATCCATGTGTTCTTGATAGATACAGGGGCAACTGTTAATGTTCTGGGCAAACAGGACTTCATGTTGAGGAATATGGATTTAAAGTTGACCACTTCTATGGCTAAGATTTTTCAGTGGGGGGCTGTACAACCTTTGCAGTCTTTGGGCCAATTTCAAAGGAGGTTGGTTTGCCATTTCAACGGATGCCATTTTTCATGTTATTAGGAGTCCTACTAAGGGGAGATGTCTCCTTAGTTATGCTACAGCTGACCAATTGGGACTGATTGACATTCATTATCAGGTGGGTGATGTGGTGCACTCAATGGAAAGACCAACAGAGAAAGCTAAGTGCCTTGGGATGATAGTTACAATGATACCTGCAGGGCCATTGTCTAAAGAGTCTGTTCAAGATAGGTTTCCAATGTTGCTTGAGGGGTTGGGCAGACTCAAGGGGATGATGGTCAAATTGCATATTTATGAGTCGGTCTGACCCGTTCCTCAACATCCCTGGAGAGTGGGGTTTCATTTGCAAGCAGCTGTAACAATGGTATTGGAGCAGCTCCTCCGTCATAACATCATTGAGAGGGCAACCGGACCTACTCTGTGGATATCCCTGTTAGTGGTAGTCCCAAAGGATGGTGGGTAGATTCTGCTATGTATTGATATGCGGATTGCAAATACCGCTATCCAAAGAGAGCGACATCCTGGGCCTAGCATTGAGGTTATGATTGTGCAACTCAGTTGTGTTACTGTGTTTTCAAAACTTGATCTGAATCAGGGTTATGATCAGTTGGAGTTACATCCTGAGTCTCGGGCCATTACAACATTTTCAATGCATGATGGCCTGTTTCAGTATCAGTGATTGAATTTTGGAATTTCTTCAGCCGCCAAGGTTTTTCATGAAGCCATTCGCCAAGTAATTCTGCCTATAAAATCTACTTTGAATTACAGCGATGATATCTTGGTATATGAGTCATCTCAGGAAGAACATGACCAATCTTTGGTGGCTGCATGTGAGGCGTTGCAAAAAGCCGGGTTGACTCTTAATGCTGCTAAGTGTAACATCAATAAGAGGACACTGAGGTTTTTTGGCCATATATTCTCCGATACTGGTATGTCTCCTGACCCTGAGAAGGTTAGCACTATTGTGGAGTGGGCTGATGTATGATCCTTTTTGGGTACGGCCGGCTATTGTGCTAGGTATTTGCTGCAGTATGTCTCCTAGATGGAGCAGTTGAGGCGGTTGTTGGAGAAAGACTGGAGGTTCGAATGGACTGAAGAACGTCAAACTGCATTTGAAGGAATAAAGGAGGCATTGGCAGAGGCCAAGAAGTTGGCTTATTTCAACCATGAATGGCATATGTAAATTATCATTGATGCCAGTCCCATGGGGCTGGGGGCCATCCTGGCTCAGGTGGAAATCAAAGATACACCCCTCCACGTGTATCCGAGGCATATTGTGGCGTATGCCAGTCAGGCTTTGTCTCGTACTGAGTTGGCATATTCCCAGATGAAAAGAGAGTCTTGATGCAGTATGGACCTGTGAGCACTTTCAAAGTTTTGTTATTGGAAAGTGTTTTACGTTGGTGACAGACCATCAGGCTCCTCTTTCTTTGTTTGGAAATCCTCGTACTAAAATGTCACCTAGGATCGAGAGATGGGGGATTCACCTGCAAGAGTATGATTATACTATCATACATAAGCCTGGAGGTGGCCAAAACCTGGCCAATTACATCTCACGGTATCCCAGAGGGGATCCTGTGATGAGATTGGGTGATCGGGAGTACCTAAATTATATTGTGGTAAATGCATTGCCGCCTGCTCTTACTCTAGAGAGGGTGGCATGTGATTCTAGGAAGGACCCCTCAATGATTTTGGCTGTTCAGCTTATGAATCAGAGTCAGTGGAAAGATTACCAGAGACATAGTGAAAATCATCTCAGAGTCTGTATGGAGGAGATGGATCGGCTGGCAAAGGTGTACATTGAGTTTGCAGTAATGGATGGTGTGATTCTGTTGAGAGGGTGCCGCCTAGTGGTTCCTCCCACCCTCAGGCAAATGGTTATTCAGATGGCACATGAAGGTTGTAAGGGTGCTGAAAATACCAAAAAGAAGTTAAGGAGACATGTATGGTTTCCTCATACGGACCAGATGGTGGAAGAGCTAGTGAGGACATGTTTACCATGCCAGTGCACATCTAGGGTGGATCATCCACTACCATTGCAACCTATTCAGATTCCTGAAAGACCTTGGGATTGAGTGGCGGTGGGTTTTTATGGTCCTCTGAGTACTGGAGGGGAGTTTTCACGGTTTTCTTTAGTGAAAAAGGTGGTGACAACAGCTTTTCCCTAGGTTGCGGCTGTGTTTGATGAGTTGTTTAGTGAATGGGGCATACCCAGTATTATTAAATCGGACAATGGGCCTCCTTATAATGGACAGGATTTTGCAACATTCGCTAGGCACATGGGCTTCGGACATCAGAAGGTGACTCCGAGGTGGCCTCAGGCAAATAGGATGGTTGAGCAATGTATGTCCTCGATCAAAAAGACCATTCAGAGGGCATCGGTTGCAGGTTGCTCTTATCACCAAGCCCTTTGAAGTATGTTGCGGGATTACCAGAATACTCCTCATGAGGCCACTGGGAAAACACCTGCTGAAATCTTGATGGCTTTTCAAGTTAACACCCGCTTGATTACCTTGCCTGATGATTGGGGGTGCGTGATGATGAGACCAAGGAAAGAGATGCTAAGTAGAAGTGTCGGAATAAGGAAATAAGTGATTTCAGATGAGGAGTGTAGTCTAAAGTTCTGGATGTGGGGAATTAGGTGTTGGTGAAGCAACAAGGTTGAAGGAAGATTGATTTGCCATATGCCCCTCACCCTCTCAGCATCATAGCAGTAATGGGGTTTATGATAACAGCAGAAAATGACTTTCAGGAGGTCACTAGGAATGCATCTCATTTTAAACCTCTGGTTAGAAGTGACGGAGAGATTCAACCAGGAATGGATCATGAAGGGGGACAATATATATCACAGGTGGAGGAAGCGATGAGCGGAGGAGCTTCAGGGAGAATTCTACAGAGACAAGTGTTGCTGCCAGAAAGCAGTGAGGGTGGTGGTCAACCCCAGAGAACTATTAAACGACCACAGTGATTAATAGAAGAATGTTGAGTCGCTCTTAGAGTTTTGTGACAGGGTGATGTCACGGGCTAGTGGTAGGAAGCATGTGCCTTTTAGAACAGCAAAACAGAGGGGGGGTCTGGGAAACTCTCTACCAGCACAAACACAGCCCTATGACTTGTTCTTGGGTGGATGGCACCTGGGAGAGTCTCAACCAAGTCTTTAGCTCACTGTTCTTTTCACAGAGAAGAAATGTCCCCACATATCAGTCTTTGTCCTGCCATGGGGCAGTCCAGCACCGAAATGCTAGGCAATTCTTCTCTGAACAAGAGTACCACAGCAACCCCATACACATGTTCATGTTTCAGCCTAGTTGGGCATCATCAGAGAAGTGAAGCTGTGCCTCTCTAAGAGCAGTGAGCAAGGGGTCCACGTCTTGATTCCCCTGGTAACTTAGGGTGAGACCCAAAGTTACTTGGTATGCAAAACAGAGGGGGGTATGGGAAACTCTCTACCAGCATAAACACATCCCAATGACTTGTTCTTGGGTGGATGACCCCTGGGAGAATCTCAACCAAGTCCTTAGCTCACTGTTGTTTTCACAGAGAAGAAATTTCCCTGCATATCAGTCTTTGTCCTGCCCAGGGGCAGTCCATCACCGAAATGCTAGGCAATTCTCCTCTGAACAAGAGTACCACAGCAACCCCATACACGTGTTTCTGCCTAGTTGGGCATCATCAGTGAAGTGAAGCTGTGTCTCTCTAAGAGCAGTGAGCAAGGGGTCCACGTCTGGATTCCCCTGGTAACTTAGGGTGAGACCCAAAGTTACTGGGTATTCAAAACAGACGGGGATCTGGGAAACTCTCTACCAGCACAAACACAGCCCAATGACTTGTTCTTGGGTGGATGGCCCCTGGGAGAGTCTGAACCAAGTCTTTAGCTCACTGTTGTTTTCACAGAGAAGAAATTTCCCCGCATATCAATCTTTGTCCTGCCCAGGGGCAGTCCAGCACCGAAATGCTAGGCAATTCTCCTCTGAACAAGAGTACCACAGCAACCCCATACTCGTGTTTCAGCCTAGTTGGGCATCATCAGTGAAGTGAAGTTGTGCCTCTCTAAGAGCAGTGAGCAAGGGGTCCACATCTGGATTCCCCTGGTACCTTACACGTGTTTCAGCCTAGTTGGACATCATCAGTGAAGTGAAGTTGTGCCTCTCTAAGAGCAGTGAGCAAGGGGTCCACATCTGGATTCCCCTGGTAACTTAGGGTGAGACCCAAAGTTACTTGGTATGCAAAACAGAGGGGGTCTGGGAAACTCTCTACCAGCACGAACACAGCCCAATGACATGGGTGGATGGCCCCTGGGAGAGTCTCAACCAAGTCTTTAGCTCACTGTTCTTTTCACAGAGAAGAAATTTCCCCGCATGGACACGTGGGTCTGGAGGTGCATATTTAAAAGAGATACATCTCGAAATAAAGTTTTTTTCATGGTGAAAGAGACTGCGGTTCCTTGTGTCCTGTGTGTACTTATTTTCTATACATTCTTTAAAGTAACAACAGCCCAAACCGCTGGACGGATTTTCCCAAAATTTGCGCCAGGAGTGGTGGCTTGGTCCTGAAAGCGTGCTTTTGTAAATTCTGTATAAATTTGTCCGGTAGTTTTTTTTTAAATGACCCAAAAGTAGGTCCAAAAATATTTGTGATATCTGGCTCTGCTTCGCGGACCCATTTCCCTGTTTGGTACTCGGACAGGCATCCGATTTGCCCAGAGGGTGCCGTGATGTCCGCGGACATCAGACGTACCGACTGATTGGATGGTGAAAAGCGTGAAGTGCGTCAGATTTTTGTAAACGGCCACCATGTTGGATTTGCGGATATTTGCTGGTGAAAGTAGAAACATATTTAAAAAAACACAACATTGCACTTGTCAAACTTATCAAACAATCTCTGGGGAGGTGAGGGGTGATGAGAATGAGATGGGATATGGCCATAAGAAACGTAAGAAGCCAAAAAACGGGTGTTTTTTATTCCCGAAAGCCGCAAACAGTCCAGATGTTCGGGGCAGTCCTGTGATGTTCACAAACACTTCAGATGTTCGGGGACATCTAGTCTATTTCTGCATTACAGGGTTGGTGAAAAGCAGTTCTTGGATGGATTATAACTTTGGCGCCACTTAATGAAACGCATTACATTTTTTTAATGTTATTCTAGACTTGATTCTCAATGGTTTTGGAAAGTGTGGAGCTGTTTTTTCAAGAGGAAACACCATTTAGAGGCGGGATCCAAAAATATTGTAAAGGCTTATAACTGTGGTGCCATTTGACGAATCTTCACAAAAGTTTGCAAAGCAATTTTAGAACTAGATATAAATGTTTTTATAAAGTTTGGTGGGATGTTCTCAAGAGGGGGCTAAATTAGAGGGGGTCTAAACATTTTTAGGTGGCTTATAACTTTGTTGCCCTTTGACGAATGTGGACAAAAGTTTTCAAAAAGATTATAGACCCAACCTTCAATGTTTGTGTAAAGACTGAATGGATTTTGTCAAGTGGGGGCTAAATTATATGACTATTGTATGTACATACATTTTGGAATAAGTAAAACATGGCCAGATTTCAAGCAAACTTGTCTAAGGAGCATTGACATGGACCTTAAAGCATGGTTTTGCAAATGTGCCTGTGTTTTATTTTTTGACAAGTCTCATAATGTAGGTACAAAAAATTGTGATATACCTTTGTTGACTGAGGTATAGCCTATGGGCATGGGCAGTGGCCAGATGTCCGGGCCATGGTATAAGGTCATGACCCGTACAATCTGGCTACTGGCCATGACCTCGAGGGATGAAAAATGGTGTTAAAAGTGGCCATGTCCACCTGGGACCGGTTATGTGGTAAAGTTATTCGAAAGTAGGATACGTTTGAAAGGGAAAACAAATGTGCTTGTGGTAATATGGGCATAGGGTTCTAACTTCGCTTTCTGCAGGTTGTTCTGGAAAGGGAAGAGGGGCTCTGTACAGAGCCCCGCCTTCTCTTTCCATGGTGACCATCTTGGAAAAGGATTTTCTTTCCTACAGCGGGATGCCATAGGCGTCCCGCTGTAGGAAGAAGAATCTATTTTTTAGCACCCAGGGTTCCCGCTTTGGGAACGATGCGTCCTAAAGGCCTTTATCCCCCATTGCAGGGGCTGCAATGGAGGATAATGGTCCGGAGCCCTCATTATTTATTTATTTATAACGCACCGAAGTCCGCAGGAATCAGGGCACACACAGACACACTTCGCTTGGACCGAGAACGTCACATTTTGTCCATTAGCATAACACAAAATGCTAATCGAAATGTTGGAAAAACGTATTGAGTGTATGTACTTTACTGAGAAATGTAAAGTAGACGAAGTCTATAAGGTTTTCTTTTAGTTCTATTTTTTAACTGTGGGAGGTGATTCCTAAAGGAACCTTTGTTTTCTTGTTTTCAAAAAACAAATGTTTGCAGGAGAGATTAGAACATAAGGTGAGGAGGGAAATAAGGGAAGAGGAACCAAGCACTAATATGGCGGGGTAGGTGGACAGGGGAAGATGTTGCGCATGTGTTACTTCTAAGTTAGTGTGCAGTGTTTCTCATTCTCCTTCATTACAGCTTCAAATGCACATCAAAATTGCTTCCCCCTGCAGAGTGGTGTGTTGCAGTTTTTACAGAGGACTGTTGTCTTCCAAAGATATGGATCAACATCCTCTTTTATTGCTTGCAAGGTAGCTGGTGGGATTTTGTGTCCCACAGAAGTAGGCTGTGTGGTTACAGTATTGGTTGAGGAAGATGATGTGGAGGAAGGCAGCCTACTACTTGCTAAGAAAGGAACAATCTTTCTGAGAGCATTGCAGTAGTTGGATTTGGTGTGGCGGTGTATGGAGGTGGTCCCGTAGGAGTAATGTCCAGGTAGTCCGCGACTGAGTACAAAGTTGCACTCAGTACATTTCACATTTGTAGCTTTAGCCTTTGGTACATTCCCAACAGTGGTAAAGAACTGCCACACCCATGATTCTCTCTGGGTGCTAGAGGGAGGCACTTCCACTATCTCATCTTCTTGGTTCTCTTCATCTTCATTGTCTTTGGAAATACTGTGCTTTTTTGTTGTGTGGGTGCTCCAGCTGGTGGTGGTGGTGGCTCTTGGGGAGGAGGGATGGCAAAAGCTGATGCCATTTTTAAGATAAATAGCAGTTTTGCAGTTTTGCTATTCTTCCAAGTATGTGCTTTGTACAAGTCTGTTAAGGGATAATGAGTAAGAATAGGAGTAGGAGCTGTGCAAGGATACATTTAGAGCTTGAAAGTTCCTAGATCAGTTGAAAATGCAGTTCTGAACTGTTCTTAAAGCAACGACCCATACGCGAAGTGCAAAAACGTTCATGGACACGCCATCATGGCCTGCGCAAGTGCATATGATATGATATGGTATTTGTAACGCGCCTATACACAAGTGTTTCAAGGCGCGAGTGCATGTTCACGTGGCACTGTCCAGAAGGTCCACAATGACGTCAGACTTTTGACAGAAGCAAAAACAGTGGAAAAAGTATAGAAGTGTTAAAAATTATGCTAGAAGGTGGGAAATGGCAGAGTTTTAAGGTGAAACACTGTAAATTGGACAAAAACGTTGCTATATTGGGGTAAATATGATATCAGTAAGTTGTAGGAAAATAGCATGTACTGGTAAACAACCATGTAATTCTCTGAAAAAAACTTTGTCAAAGAGATGTTATGGTTACGTTGCACCAATAAAAACCTATACAATTCACTGAAAAAACTTTGTTAAAGGGACCTTATGGTTAAATTGCACTAATAAAAACCTACGAAATTCAATGAAAAAACACTGTTAAAGGGACATTATGGTTACAAGTAAAACTGAAAAACCTCATAAATTCACCAGTTATGGTAAGCTAAGCAACCATAACTTGCGCCACCACCATGCACTGCTAAGACTAACACCCAGGACAGAACTAATATGTAAGAACTAATAACATAGTGGAACCAGTAGGATGGAAAATGAGTATAATGTTAGATTCTCAGATTAGTCTATACCTTTGCAAGGTTCTCGAAGTCAGACTTAGTAAAAGTTGATATTTGGATTGTTTAATGTTTGATTTAGTTGAAGAGAGAATGTAAGGGGTATAAAAGAGGTAGGTGTGTGGTCTTCATTTTGGGAGAGGGGCATTGTGCACAGAGATAAAAGCGTTTTATTTCATGTGACTTCTCAATTTGTAAAGTGCTGGGACAAGTAAGAGGGAAAATGAGCAAGAGGGATGTATGGATATTAGTTTGCAATTCATGAGTGGTACAAGCAAAAATGTGAAAAAGGAAAGGACTGTACATTTTGTGGGTATTGTCATTTTAAAAAATGGTAATTCTCAATTTAGACTGTTGATTGCATATAAGAAGTTGACGGTGTTGCAACAACTTGCTTTTGTTTGATTGTAAGTATGTTGTTGGCTCTTAAAAGAGCCTTTGATTTTCAGTGTGTCCATAAACACTACCCTGAGAATCAATCACCAAGAATATCTTTCAGATGCAAGTTTGGTGTGCCTTCTCTTAGTGATCTAATTAACTCATGATGTTCTTTTTTCATATGAAATTCAGACTTTTCTTTACAAAAAAATAGAAACATGTGGAAGCAGTGAGGAAAAGCTGACCACATCTTGCACGTGAGGCACAATGATTTTCTTCAATACCATCTAAAGTGCAGGCAAAGAAAATAAGTAAATATATATCCAGTGATGTTTTGGTTCATCATCATCATTGTCTACTGTGCTTCCTGCTCTACTAGTAGGATCACTGTAGTTTTTGAACAGAGTTTTCCATCTGAAAGGATGCTTAAATTACCATCATCACCCATTTTGCACAAAAGTAAGGTGTGCTATGGCTGGCAAGTGTGGCTGTTAAGGTGATAAGGCTAGAGTGTCTGAGTTTTAACGGGTCTGTCAGTCGTCAGTCATAAAATGACATTTTGTTGTTGGTTAAATTGCTGAAGAACATTTCATGGGCTTGAAGTTCTATTGGTCAC
This sequence comes from Ambystoma mexicanum, assembly GCF_040938575.1. Taxonomy (NCBI): domain Eukaryota; kingdom Metazoa; phylum Chordata; class Amphibia; order Caudata; family Ambystomatidae; genus Ambystoma; species Ambystoma mexicanum. Next base: position 395,498,473 of record NC_090924.1, on the reverse strand, counting down.
TTTTCACTTTCTATGAAAAGTGGGACATCAATGAAAAAGGAAATAGAAGGAATCCCTCCTTCTCTGTCATGCTCATCTATTTTAGTGTTTCATTCTATGAAGAAAAGAGAAAGAGAGGATGTTGAGTTTTTTGTGGAGAGTGATGTGTTTGGATCTATTGCGAGTGGATGGCTACCAGGAGTGGTTGGAGGAGAATTTCCCTTCGGAGGAGAAAATTCAGGAGGAGGATGCTCAGTGCTGCCGCCTGGAAAAAGTTCCAGTTCTGGATTATCTCAGTTTATTGTTTATGCAGTGATATATTCTATAAAAGACTAATACATGTTTATTTATGGCTTAGCGTGGTTACGTAGACAGTTATGAAATTGAAACATTTTATTGATGTGTTTTTATATACTAAGGTTTTTCATTGTAGCTAAGATTCAGGTCATAGGGTAGATTTAGCATGAGTGCCATGGAAGGGAAAAAAGAGACCAGCATGATAACAATAATAAATCCCTTTGGGCAGAGTAGTTATTGGGTCTGGTCATGACTTGGTGTAATGTTAATGTACTTGCTTCTTTTGCATCTGATTTACACCACTGGTAAGTGTTAGCATGACTGAACATGGAGATGGAGGAACATGGCACCCTTAAAATAGGTGTGAATAGTTCTGTCAGAAGAGTTATTGGGCTTGGTAATGCCATGGGCCTAAGGTTAAGGAATGTGTTTTATTTAGATTATTATGTTAGTGTCAGGTTTTCGATGCTGTACATGTTAGTCACAGAGATGATTGTGGTGTTAGGTATGCTTGTCCAGTTTAAAGTAGAAAGTGGTAATAGAGATGATTGTGGTTTTAGGTACACCTCACAGTGGTAACGCAGATAGTAGTGAAAGTCAAAATACTTGACTGAATGACTTATATCTAATGATCTTTTTCACTCTAGCTTAGGTTTAGGTTATAGGTAAGAGTTAGCACAAGTGCCATGGAGAGAGACAAACATGTCACCATGCTAATCGCAATTATTACTTCAGAGCAGAGGCATTATTTGTGTTTGGTAATGTTATGAGGTAATGTTAAGGCAGTTTCTCCATTTGAATCTGTACGTTGGTAACACATTTTCTAGGACTTAAGTAATAAAGTTCAGCAATAGAGAGGATTGTGGTTTTAGGCATGCTTCAGTATGATAAAGATGATAGTATTGAACGTGAGTTACGTGAGTTAGGTATTCATGTTTAGTGATGTTTTTCACTGTAGATTAGGTTGAGGCCATGAGTAATTGTTAGCATGAGTTCCATGGAGAGGGAAACATGCCATACTGTTGATAGTAGTCTATTCTTTTGGGCAGTGGAGTTTATTTTTTAAGTATAGGTTTATGTAATGTTTAATGGAATTGTAATGAGGTCTAGTACGTAGCTTAGTAATTTGTGTGCAACTAGGGAAAGTACTTTGGAGTCAATTGTGTGTGAAATTGTTTTATTATTCTTTTTTTAATTTTGTGTTAACAGTCAAAGAAGTCATTCAAGTGAGATAGTTGATTTTTCAGAAGCCTGTTGAGGAGTTTCCAAGGGATAACAATTAAGGAGTGTTCAAGAGACAGTAAAGAGGCTTTGAGTAATGTCCAAGTGGAGATGGAGACTGTTAGAAAAGAAGATGCAGAACATAAAATAAATGTGGATAGTTTGACTGGAGAGAATACTGATCAAGAATGCAATTTCCCTTTTCAAGATAAAAAAGACGGAGTTTACACACAACCACTTTCCCGCCTAAATAAATTAGTTTTAAAAATCTTAGCTTGGGGACTGCCAGGGGGCGCGGAGCATGCTGAACGTGTGAGACCAGCGCTCCGCCATCACCGCAAGGCCTACCACTCGGAGCCAATCCCCGGCCGGGAGTTTGGAGTAACCCCGACGGGAACCTGCGCTCCTCCGAAAGTGGACACAGCCTGGCCCCGAATTGAGGCCCCGCTCGCTGAGCAACAGAGAGGACACCTTTTCGGAGCCACTGGGGGCGTCACATCTTACATCGCCTCCGCGGCCACGGCCCGTGCCCATAACATCGAGAGGAGGACGCCGGAGCACGCCCCCCACCATGCACAGACGCCGAGAGGGCCCTAGAGCTCTGCCCCGGTGGTGTGTGGACATCGAGCGGGGCCGGGGGCGAGTAGAGCATCCTGGTGGGAGCCCCCCACCACCAAGAACCGCTCCTGTGCGGGGCCTCCCTGGGAAATTACCACCAGCAGCAAATCAGGACTGTGGGAGCTTCCTGACCCATCCCCCGCACACGGAGGCCTACTCGAAAAGGGGCCTCCAGTGAAGGGGTCCGAGCCCCGACGGCCGGAAGTAGGTGAGGAGCGCCAGGGGGAGAACTGATACCTGAGACCCGGCGGACTATGTTTGGCCCCCCCGGCACCATCGGGTCATGGACCAGCGCAACTCATCCGGTAAAACCTGGCACAGCCTTCCCCCCTGGAGTACAGGGGTCCCCCTGGAACATTTCAGTCGTGACTCCTCTGGGGAAACAGGCCCCAATTACATTCTCAGCTACCCTCGTGAGGACCTGAGCCATCGCCGGGGTCCCCCCCACGTGCGAGCTTACCACCGCGGAAGTGGGGAGGGCCCAAGACAACCACAGGGAACTTCAAGGCATTAAGGCAGGGTGAGAGGCGCCCCCGCCCTCACCCATACTCCAAAGTGCACCCAGAGACCGGAGCCCTGGAACAGACCCAGCCTACGCGCGCAATCCGCTCCCTCCAGCGCTTCCGCCGGTCCAACGCACCTCTCGGCGAACCACACAGAGTCACCATGCCTTCGAGCGCCGACCCCCCCCCCTGCAGTGCTAATGAAGGATGACCTCAAGGACATCCTTCAGGAGATAAAAGCGATTCGAACGGACATACAAGCCTCTATAGTCGATCTCAGGGGGAGAGTGGAGACGCTTGAGCAAAAAATGGAGGGAATGGAAAACAACCACCTCCAAATGGACCTGTTAGACATGAAATACGAAGCGAGGCTAATGGACCTAGAAATCAGAGAGGAGGACATAGCCCTGAAAATGGACGACCTAGAGAACAGAGAACGCCGAAACAACCTGCGTATTATGGGTGTGACTCAACAGAGAGGCAAGACTGCCACAGACGTGGGGAGAAAGGTTCAGGGCCTCATCAACCAACTTTTCACACTCGAGGGGGGCAAGGAAGTTCAGCTGGAAAGAGCCCACCGAGGAGGAGGTGGAGCGAGGGGCGGCCCAAGGTCCATAGATGTGCGCTTCCTCCGCTACAGAGAAAAAATGGAGGTCCTTGAGAAAGTGAGGAGGCTGGAGAGTTTCTTGTTCGAAGGAGACACAGTGAGGATTTTCCAGGACCTCTCGGCTTTCACTCTTACCCGCAGAAGAGAGTGCCGGCCACTCACCCAGTGGCTCACCAGTCAGGACATAAGATACAGGTGGTCCTTCCCATTTGCCTTGTCCTTCGAGCGCTCAGTAGTGGACTATAGAGTGACCAGCGACAAGGAGGCATCCCAAGTGCTGCAGGTACTCAAAGGGGATACCCCAGAGGAAGGAAACGAGATGGAGGTGCAGGAGCCTCGGAGCGCCAGGAGGGAACCAGAGGGCCCCTGGTCCACAAAGAAGAAGATAAAGGGCCAAAGGAAATTCAAGAAACTAAACACCCCCACAATGGAAACCGAAGGGGACTAAGTGGTCAGAGGCTCACTATTAGGGAAACCGAGAGATTGAATCAAACAGCCCCGGCCGGGGACGCTGAGCTTAACAAGGGGTCTGTGGTGGATGGACTTGCATTTACCCTCGTGGCTTGCCCGTTGGCAGGTGTTGTGATAAAGAAGGGGAGAGGGGAGGCGGGAAGGGAGGGAGTTGGGGTTGGGGATTTGGGGGACCCACACAGTCTTAAAACTGCATTGGAAGGTGGCAGCAAGCACAGATCTGGGAAGACGATACACACAAGACAAGGCCCCAATGGCAGACAATGAGAATAGTGGCTGGGCAGAGTCACTGAGAATTGGTTCACTTAATGTAAAGGGTCTGAACTCCCCAGCAAAGCGCTCCCTCTTGGGGAGGGAAATGAAGAATGCTGAAATAGATGTCCTCTTCATCCAGGAAACTAGAACGGTCACGGGAGAGGAGAGGGCCATCCCGGGAGCACACGTGGGTCAGACCTTCTGGGCATCCGCTCCCACGAAACTGAGTGGAGTCGGGATCATCCTGCAGAGAAACCAGAGACTCACAGAGGTAATCAGGTGGGGGAGGGAGGAAGGTAGAGCCATGATTATATCGGGTGACTTGCACAACTCCAGGGTCTCCCTAGCAGATATCTACTGTCCTAATGTGGGCCAGGTTGAATTTCTCAAAGAGGCAATGGGAGAGATAATGGCCAGGGCAGAGGGGCTCCGAATACTGAGTGGAGACTTTAACATGTGGGCAAATCGGGAATTATATCATAGTGGAGGGGCCATCCCGCTAGGCAGCAGAGGGGGTAGACCCCAGGGGAAATTCCAGGAGCTGATCTGGGGCTAGGGGCTCGTGGACACATGGAGGGAATTGCATCCAGAGGGAAAGGGATACACCTTTTACTCAGCAGTCCATGGCACCAGAACGAGAATAGATTATCTTTTCATGGGGCACCAGAACATGAGCCGAGTGGAGTCCTACATCATCCGCCCGGTTAGCTGGTCGGACCACGACATGGTCTGGGTAGATATTAATGTATCGGGTCTGAAGCCCAGAGAATCCTTGTGGAAATGCAATGACCTCCTACTGAGGGATGTGGTTTTTAAGGAGGAGATGGAGAAGGCGATCAATGAATATTTCGAACTGAACAACACGGGCGAAGTCAACATAGAGACAGTTTGGGAGGCTGCAAAGGCGACCTGGAGGGGTGTTCTGATGAGAGAGGGGGTTTCCAAAAAAAGGACCAGGACCCTCCTGGCTCTTTGGCTGCGGGCGGAGATAATAGCATTGGAGGGATCTGACGGGAAGAGTGATGAGGAGAGGGCCAGGGACTTGGGGGAAGCAAGAGAGAAAAGGCAAGAGCTGAGAGCATTGGAGATGGGGAAAATTGTAGCGGGCCTCCAACACCTGCATCAAAGGTATTACGAAAAAGGAGATAAGGCCGACGCATTGCTGGCGGCCAAACTCCGAGGCCAACAGAGAGATAGATGGGTGTCAAGGATCTTAAGCAGGGATGAGGGGGCAAAAACGGATCCCGAGGGAATAGTCGAGGAATTTGCTGGGTTTTATGAGACCCTCTACGGAAGGGAAGGAGAAGTGGAGGCGGAGGCACTGGGAGCATACCTCGGAGGAGTAACACTACCTGTGATGGACCCCCCGGAGGCATTAGCTTTAGACGCCCCAATAACGGGCGAGGAGGTACTCAAGGCAATATCGGGTCTTAAGCTGGGCAGGGCCCCCGGGGAGGACGGATTCACCGCAGGCCTCTATAAGGCCTTTGGAGGCCTACTAGCGGGGTTTTTGGCGGGCTTATTCACAAACATCATGAGGACCGGGAGTGCACCCCCGTCATTTGGCAAAGCACTGATAACAGTGATCCCAAAGGAGGGCAAAGATCCAGCAGACTGCCGGTCGTATAGACCAATTTCCCTCCTGAATGTGGACGCTAAACTGTTCACCAGGATCATAGCCACGAGACTAGACAGTCATATGTCGGTACTCATCCATTCCGACCAGGTGGGCTTCATACAGGGGAGACAGGGGGCGGACACCCTCCGAAAAACCCTGCACCTCATGAGGGAAGAGGCCCCGAAGGGAGACAACCCTGTCCTGGTGGCCATTGACGCCGAAAAGGCGTTCGACAGGGTGGATTGGGAGTTTCTACACAGAGTCCTTGTCAAACTGGGCTTCGGCGAGGGAATCAGACGAGCCATTAAGGCCCTATACACAGACCCCTCTGCTAGAGTCATGGTAAATGGTCGCCTGTCACGAACATTCAGCCTTCAAAGGGGGACGAGACTGGGCTGCCCAATCTCCCCAATCCTGTTCGCCATGACCATGGAAATACTTGCGGAGTACATCAGATGTGCCCTGATGGTCCGCGGTATTGATGTTGGAGGTCGGACCTTCAAGCTCGGCCTCTATGCAGATGACATACTGCTCCACCTGAGGGAACCAACTAGCTCTGTCCCGGCTGCCGTCTGGGTTATTGAACGGTTTGGCCAATTGTCAGGCTTCAGGATAAACATAGGAAAGTCTATCAGCTTCCCCTTTGCCCCAGATGCAGACAGGGACCTGACGGAACTGTCCCCCCTGGGTTTTCAAATTTGTACCGAAGGGATCAAATACCTGGGGATCAACATCGTCCAGCCCCACGAAGATCTAAGCCAGGCAAATTACCCCCCGCTGTTCGACAACCTATTTAAAGATATGGAGACATGGGGTAGGGGGCAAATCTCTTGGATGGGAAGGGTAAAAGCCGTAAAGATGAACCTCCTCCCCAGGGTCCTGTACGTTTTCCAGATGCTCCCTTTAGAAGCCCCAGAAGCACTCCTTAAAGAAGCTAAAAAACACATAACGAAATTCGCATGGCAAGGCCAGAAACCCAGAATAGGTTATGAAACACTCACCCTCCCCAAGGACAGAGGGGGGGTCGGCCTCCCAGACTTACGAACTTATAACAGAGCAGCCCAGCTCAGAACCCTGGCCCCCTACCTCAGTGAGGACCCCAAAAACAATGGGTCTTCCTTGAAAATTCCCTCCTGAGCCGTGTCACAGTGGGTGAGTGGTTATGGGTCCCGATGAAAAAGCTCCCAAGGAGAATTAGGGAACACCCAATATTGGTAACAATGTGGAAGGCGCTGGAGGGTAAGGGACACGGTGAGAAGGTGACCACCTGACCTTCCTCCATGAGTCACATCTGGTCCACACCAGTTCTAGAGGAAATCCCAGGCCACAAACACTTCCAGACCACAAAAGTGATGGGTGGAAGGTTTTGAATGAATCTAAACCACTGGCAATTGCTCTGGGCAAACTTCCACACCACTGTTTTTTAGCCCGTCTGTGCCATTGCAAAAGGGGACCAGACATGTGCAAATCAGTCAGCAGCTGCCGCCACCGAAGGTAGCAGCCCAGCCCGAACTGCTAGGCCAGGTCCCCTCTGCACAGAAAACCAAGCAACCCCAGACATGTTTCGGCCTTGTTGGACCTCCTCAGTGAGGTGCAGCCTGGTTCCCTGTGGCGCAGCAAGCAAGGGACCCACGTCTGGGCATACCCTCTCTCACAAGGAGAAACAAACTGACCACAAAAGTGATGGGTGGAAGGTTTTGAATGAATCTAAACCACTGGCAATTGCTCTGGGCAACCTTCCAGCCCTGGTTTGACACGGGCCTATGCAGAGTTGGTGAGTTGGTCAGGGAGGAGTCCTTTATAAGTATCCAGGAGCTTGAAGAATCCTTGGGAATAGGCAGGCTTTCCCCACTCCTCTACCTGAGAGTTAAGGGAATCCTAATGAAAGCAAATCTAAAGCCCAAATTACAAAGAAAACTCACCCCTAACCAGGAAAAAGAGCAACATCACAGCTGAAGCCTTAATGCCTCTGGTGACCCCCATTCTGAACGCCCTACCAACCACAACTGACTTAAACTCGATGGTCAACGCCTATAATGACTCCATGGCTAAAGCTATCGACACCATTGCCCCACTGAAAATGCGTAAAGGGAAACCCAAAGCGCACCTGAATACATGGTACACCCCAGAGCTCAAACTTCTCCGACTACAAAAAAGCAAACTCGAATTACTATGGAATTCGGTGCCTTCAGTAGACAATAGAACTAACCTCACCAACATCTCCACCCACTACAAAAATGAGATTACACGTGCCAAGAAAGAATCTCTTAATTCCAGGATTTCACAGGCAGGCTCAAGCACAAAAGAGCTCTTTAACATCTTAAAGGAATTAGAAAACCCCACTCCTCCCGAAGATACCTGCACAAAGGATAAACCGTGGTGCACAGGGATCCAGAACGCCCTGGCCAACAAAATCTCAGGGCTCCAAACTAAAATTGGAAACAAACGGCAACAGCTCACTCATGACCCCACCTCCAGACCCACCCATCCCCCACCCACCGCCACTAGCTCAGGCTTCAACTTCAAAAAGGTCACCACACCTGAAGTACAAAAAATTATAGCATCCTTGAAACCCTCGAACTGCAAGGGGGACAGTTGCCCCGCACAGATTATCAAGGATGCTGCCAGGGATCTCTCCCCTTTCATCACCAAATTAATAAATTTGTCGTTTTCCAACAACATGGTCCCAAGTAATCTGAAACAATCCTGGGTCCTACCCTTGCTAAAAAAACAGACCCTCGACCCAGACATACCCACAAATTATAGACCCATTACCACTGTCCCATTTTTACTAAAGATTCTTGACAGAGTGGCCTATCTACAAATTCAGGATTACCTTGAAACTAACCTATTACTAGGTACTCGCCAATCTGGCTTTCGTCCCCAACATGGGACGGAAACAGCCCTTGTTGATCTCAAGAGCCAGATAGACGAAATTAAAGATAAAGGGAGGGCTGCCATCCTGCTTCTCCTCTACCTCTCCGCTGCCTTTGACCTGGTTGACCACAAAATTCTGTGCAACCACTTATCATCGGCAGCACACTTCTCCCACTCAGCGGTCACATGGATCCAATCCTTCCTGGACAATAGGACCATGCGAGTCTTCTCACCCATAGCAGCAGCCGACCCTATTCCCATTACCTGCGGTGTCCCACAAGGATCGTGTGTTTCACCCACTTTGTATAATATATTTACAAAGCCCCTATTCGATAAACTGGACCATCTGGGTGTCACCTACACCAACTACGCAGATGACACCCAGATACTCCTCACTTTATCAGGCAACTACAACGCGGACGCCAACAGGATCGGCGAAGTCTTCTCCATCGTTCAGGCATGGATGGCCACACATGGCCTCTGCCTGAACGATGACAAGACTGAACTGCTCCTTGTCGGCTCACCCAACACTATCCGGAATCTCAGCCCGAGCTACTCTAGCTTCATCATCGACGGCAACACTATTCCCACTGCCAAAAGTGTAAAAACTCTTGGTTTCTATCTCGACACTAACACCAACCTCGCCAAACAAATTAATATGACGGCCTCAGCCACTGCTTACACTGGGAAACTAATTAGAGCCTGCAGACCTCTGATATCCCCCAACAATTGCCTTACTCTAGCCAGAGCACTTATACAATCCAAACTGGATTATTGCAACAGCCTGTATGTAGGTGCCAATAAAAGGGTTGTCAACAAACTGCAAGTCCTACAAAACAACGCACTCCGTGCCGCCCTTAATATTCCCAGAAGAGAACATATCTCAGCCACAAGAATCACATGCAAATGGCTCTCCATCCAACAAAAAATAGACCTAAAAACTATCTGCCTCACCTACAAAGCTCTTAACCACCTGGCCCCACCTTATCTAACCGATAAATTCATCTTAAGACAGAATATTAGAACCACCAGATCCTCTAATACACTACAACTGACAGTGCCCAAATACTCCCTCAAAAGAGCCGGTGGCTCCAGTTTCCCAGTTCTAGCCTCACAATTATGGAACACTATTCCACTGGACATCAAATCTACCCCTACATTTCAACCTTTCAGAACTAAGATCATCACCTGGTTACTTAACAATTAACTAGCACTGTATGTATGCATGTCACTAATTCTACTATAACTGCTCTCATAACTGATTTTGTAACTATACTTATGCTGCACAATTGTACAAATGTTCCTACCTATGCCTGTAACCTGATGCTTAAGCGCCCATATACCTCTGGGTCAGGAGCGCTATACAAATAATTAAACAAACAAACAAACAAACAAACCCCAGTTGAGAAAATCCTAGACACCCATGTAGTAATGAAAGGCCTCATCTCACTTCTTTACTCTGCCCTTTTAACCCCCCGGGAGGGAACCACCAAAAGCCTTAGAGGGAAATGGGAAAGAGACTTGGGTTGCAGGATCGGAGACGGTCTCTGGGGGCCACTCTGTAGTAGATCATTTAAGGCCTCGATTTCCTGCCAATACAAAACCCATGCTGTTAAACTCTTGCACAGATGGCATTATGACCCGATCACACTTTCTAGGATGTTCCCAGATGTAATCCCCCTTTGCTGGCACGGGTGTGGGTAAAGGGCAAACTACTGGCACATGTGGTGGACCTGCGGAAAGGTCCAAACCTATTGGGCCGAAGTCCTCAGCTGGCTGAAAGAGGCGGGAGAAGGTGTGCTCCCACTGGACCCGATGTTGATACTGTTTGGCCTGCAGCATAGGGATGACCACTGGGAAAAATTACCGGACCTCTCACACTCCCTACTGTTGGCAGCCAGAGCGGCTCGCGCTAGAACATGGAAGAGGCTAACCCTCCCCACGAAGAAAGAATGGGTGATGATAGCCAAAGACATATTCCTTATGGAAAGACTTACAGCGGCCTTACATGGTTCAAGCACCCAAATAGAGACAGACTGGCTACAATTTCAAGAGGTGTTTGGCAATACAGAGGCCACGTCCTGAGACCCTCAAGTGTCCTTGGCCCGGCCCAAAAACAAGCCCTGATAAGGAGCGAATGTCCCTAGTACTTGGAAAGCCGGTTGTACTCTGGCGGAAAAAACCCGGATCGACGCTGCCCTATGCCGCATCACTTCTATAAGCAGACTGCATCGCTTGAGACACTGTATGGGGTGGGTGGGAGGTTTGGGAATAAACACAGGGAATAATGGTCTATAGTTTGACTTGTTGAGGGCGATTGCCCAAATCCTGTGATTTGTGTACCTACGCTGTTGTTTTCTAAAAATCAATAAAAATTGAATTAAAAAAAAAATAAATCTTAGCTTTGCTTATTGTTATAGCTTTTAAAATGTTCAGTGTTATATGTGTTGCTGATGGAAGATGTAGTAATAGGTCAATGATTGTAGGGTTGTGCATGACATTATGGTCTCTGGTAAAACAGGTAAGTATTTTGCATGAATGAATGGTATGATGGTAACTTGAGACCCGTTTATTCGAACCAAAAAAATGACTGCATTTGATGGTAGGCACCATTGGCCGATAACAGCAACGGTGCAATTGTTAGGTAATTTCCATTGCTTGGGTCTATATCTTTGTTCTTTTGGTGTAAATGAACGGTACTGTGTTTTGTGACATGTTTAATCCCCAGTTCTGTCTCTGGCTCCATTTGTCTCTCTCTGCTTTCCTGAGCATCACTTTTTGATCTGGTATATCGTTTCCTTCTCCTTCTTTTCCTCCTCATAGAGGTTTTTTTTTAAATGTCGTTTTTGGGTCAGATGCTCAAGATGTGGAGCATATAAAAATACACCAGAGGATGTGCTGTTTTTAGTGGCCCCATTCTTGGAAATGAGCAGGAGACCTTTTCTCAATGGTGATCTGTGCATTTCCAGGGGGCTGAGTTATAGTGCAAATTATGCACTGGCCAGCTACCTTCAAACAAATTGGTGTTGGGAGTGCTGTTCTAACAGTGGTGTTGTATAGGCTCTCAGTCCATTTTACCATGATGGTTCTTTAAAAGGCATGTTTCTGTAAAATATGATTAAAAAATATTCTGTCATTTGAGGAATAGAAGTGCAAGTAGGACAGCAGCAATTAATTTATCTGCTGTCGTACTTGAAGAAAACTTGCATGACAGGGTTAGGTAATAGCTTGTGGCAATGTCCTGTCATGCAACGTGCACACCTTGTGCTCCTACTCCAAGCAGGAGCATAGGGTGGCCTTGTATTACTGTACATTTAAAAATGCATCCTGTTTGTGAAAATGGGATGCGCTTGTAGATGTGCAGAAATGCCCTTTGATTTGGGAAAACGTGCAGAGCTAAAAAAGGTCATTTGAGAGGGGGTATACAAAATGCACCCATTCATATGTTCTTTGTGCATTGGGTGGTTCCTTTTTTTGTGCAAGTGATCAATAAAGAAGAAAAGTCAGCTGCAGTTAGTAGTGTGGCACGGTGTGGAGCTAATAAAAAAAACAGGGGGGTCCTGGGAGTCTGTCTGCCAGACATTAGTCCTGGTTGCAAGAGCCTTACCCAGATTCTTTAGCTCACTATTTTTCACAGAGGAGAAATATCCCAAACATATCAGTCTTTGCCCTGCCCTGGGACAGTCCAGCACTGAAATGATAGGCAATTCTCCTCTGAACAAGAGTACCAACAGCAACCCCAGACACGTGTTTAGGTCTGGTTGGACCTCATCAATAGGGTGGAACTGTGCCTCTCTAAGAATAGTGAGCTAATCAACAGAAAGAATTGACTTTACATGGATTGTGCAGTAGTGCACTGTAAGCTAAAGATACATTTTTCCCTTTTTTTTTTAATGGTTACACTCTTGGCACCTGTGCAGAAAACTTCACGTGTGGTATTGCCGATAAACTGCTTGTTGGCAGTCTGATTGTGGGAGTAACCGCACTGACATTCGTCTTAAGGGACGTTTGGTGCTCTGAGTTGCTTAACTTGGGTGGGAGCCAGACTGTTATTGGTAGGGTTAGTGCCTCTACTTGATGTATATTTTTCTCTCATTCACATTTGGGTGAAGGGAGGTCAGGCAATCAGGTGGCTGGAAATGCGGGTGAGAACACACTGTGCACCCCCATGTGCTTTTCTGAGGTTCTTCCCCGAGTGACATCATCTTGATTATGGGAAGGCAAAATGGAGCCTGATTATGCCTTCATTCTCCCTGCACCCCACTACAGACATCTTTCGTTCTTCCTCCACCCCTTCCGTCCCTTCCTATCTTTTGGAGCTACTGTTTTTTACTTACTTTAAGCCCACTCTCCCTCGGTTTACTTCTTTATTGAACTTTTTTGTGTCGTTCTGAAAATAACCTTTTGGGGGTAAAGGAAGGGATGGGGGGTGGGAGGAGGTATGGAGAATAGGTGGAACCTTTTTTGTATTTTTGGAGAGGTTTTATCTTTTTTTTAGTTCTTTTAAATATACACAGGGAAAAATAGTCCTGAAAAAGAGAGTAAAAAATGAAAAACAAACTAGTGACAATTTCTGCCATTCTCCATGCAGGCTGTTAAACCGTATTCATACAATACAGCTTTGTTATGGATATTGGCCTAAGCCCATTTGCGTTGCACAGAATCATCCGCCATTTTGATTTTGACTCTTGCTTTGTGCCCTAAAATGGTGGACTGTGTTTTCAACTACAGCCGAGTGGAACGATTATGAGTTACGTCAACATTTAGGATGACCGAGAGCAGACTGTTTGTTCTGTGCAAAGAAACCTTGTGACTCGTATGAACTGCAAACCAAGTGTTGTCTGCGCTCACAAGCCTCATCCTCATCTAAACAACGGAACAATGTAGAGCAAACTCAAACCGTGTGCTTTGGTTGTAATATATTGGCCCTCATTACAACGCTGGCGCTAAACCATGGCGCTATTAGCACCATGGTTGGTGCCGGTGATGTAACGGGTCCGCCATGGTTCAATCGGGAATTACCACCCCATTCCAAGGTTGGCGGGGTGGTAATTCCCCATTGAACCATGGCCCTTCCCCATTCCCATTTTCGCCCCATAGGGCTCTATGGGAATGGGGAAGGCGCTAAGTATGGTACCGCAAATTGCGGTACCGTACTTAGCACCAAGGTCCCTTTGCGGGTCCCTACTTTAACGGCTGGTGTAGACCAGCGGTTAAGGTCGGGTCCCGCAAAGGGACCTCGTAGTAAGGCGCTAAGTGTTTAACAGCGCCGCAGCCTTTTACGGCGCCGTTAAACACTTAGCACCAGGGTCGTAATGAGGCCCATTGTGTTCTTTCTTGAAACTAGGCTTACTATGAGCCGGAGACCCAACACTGCCATTGTATCTTCATGGACAAGCAAACTTGTTAAATATGTCAAACAATATTGTTATATTTGTCATATGAACTGGGCATGAACCCAATCATGTCAATTATTAGTTTGGAGAGGGACTGGACAGTGATTGGAAAAATGTATAAAAGAACTCTCACCCCTCACTGTGTCTGCTGGTACACACTGCAAGGTGTTGGGAGCCAGATAGCTATCTGTTTTGCTTTGAATCTGTACAGAAATAAAGATACTTGTATCTTTTGACCCTCGATTGGCTTATTTCATTTTGTGGTACTAAGCCTCGATATTTCTTTGGTCTTTCAAGGCATCTTCCATTTCCACAAGACTGTTTGCGTTCAGTGTTATTGGCATGAAGCACCTCCTGTGGGGGAAAACACCATGTTCTGAAGACCTGCACTGACATTCAGGTGATGGTTGCGCTTCTTCTGTGGACTCTGTTATTTCAGGTGAGGAGTTAGTGTCCACTGCAATGCATCGAAGTTGGATAGCTAGCTTCATGAACCTGTTCCTGATTTGCTGGTCTAATTGCTGCCAGTGGTAGTGAATCAGGTGGTTTGTAATAGTGGTGGTTCCCAAACTCTATGTTTCCACCATCGCCAATCCTCTTCCGTGCACCTCTCGTCATAAGGTGCGCTGTGACTTCTTCACTTATGAAAGCAGTGTGTTTTTGGGTACTGTTTAGTATTGCCAGCAGAGAGATGGGGTTAAGCTCTTGTGGCGGTACTTCTTTGGTGGTGCTGGCTGCTCAGATTTATGTTGTTTTACCGAAGTAGAAACAATTGCGGCTGAATTGATTGTAATCAATTTTGCTGCAAATCAGTTTTTACTTTGGCAAAACAACCCAAATTTGTCCGTAGACCAAACCTCCGCAGTTACCTTTTTGCTGGCCACAGCTGCTTCTCATGTGCCCCTGCGGTGTCTGTTCCGCCCCTCTAACACAGATCGGATCTCAGGCTGCAGGGTCCCTTTTTCTTTTTTGATCTTTTTTTTTTGAGTCTCCCGCTTCCAATGTCAAGGAAGCGGGGAACAACTCTGTCAAAACTGTTCCTAATGTTCTGTATTTTTGGGCTTCGACTTTTTAGTATTGCCCGCATTCGGCAAAATGGTTCATACAACCATTTTTTTCAAACTTTTGGGGTGTTTCCAGCTGTTCTAGCAACTCAAAATCCTCTTGCTGCAGATGTTCAGTGCTTCTGGGGGCAATCACCTGCTGGATCTCTTCATCGGTGGAGTGTGCCTTGGGATTTTTAGCCTCCATCGCCCAAAAAATGTAAATATGTATATCAAAAGAAGAAAATTAAGGTTTAACATGTTTTTAAGAAAGATTAAAATGCCCAAAAACATTTATAAAAGAAACAAACAAACACAAAACGAAGTACACCAAATGGAGAAAAAAAGCAAAGATGATTTGGGAAAGGAAAAGTGACATTTCAACAAATAGGGTGGGCAGAGTTTTTACATGATTTTGTCTCCAAAGCAATGAGCGAATGGAAGGTTTTCTGAAGTATACATAAGCGATTCTACAACTGTGAGGTTATATCAGTCAAACAGTTCCGTATTTCAATAGCACGCACGTTCCCTTGGACCAATGAGTTTGAAGATTTTCTCAGGTGTGGTTCGAAAATAAATTAGTTTCTTTTCTTTTCATTTATATTGTGGATTGCTGTGTATGCTAAGTGACAGTACTTGTGGTTATCAATCCATGTGCGTGTGGGAACAGTATGATGATTTGTGACTTTTCGGTATTGAGTGTCAAATGCATTCTTCTTTATTTTCGCTACCGTATGCATAATGTGTAACATTATCAATTTGTCTTCAGTGGGGGAAAAAGGTGTTAAAAAGTATCAAATGGATTTTGTTGGGTTTTGTTTATTAGTGTTATTTCTCAATTCCTTTTTATGGAAATTGTCATGAATCACAATGTGATAGCTTTCATATTCCTAGTCTCAGTACTTTTGTATATTTTAATTATTTTAATTTTGTTACAGTTTACGGTTTTAGGCAGATCTTAAAGGGACTTTTGAGTTAGTAATTTGTGGGATGTGCTTATTTAGAAGTGATGAAGGCATTTTGGGATATTCTGGAGGAAAAAAGCATTTCGAATGTCTGTTAGATGAACCCCAAATTTCGTAAATAATCCACGTGTAGCCACAGTTTTTTTTCAGTGAAGCCATAAAAGCATATCCATTGCACATATAAAACAATGATAAAAAGAACATGCTGCACAAAACGGCATGGATTGTACATTTACAACACATTTTCAAGGTGAAAGTTAAAAACTGACTGCATACACACTAAACATAAACTGGTTGACCAATACATCGACACTGTCAGATAGCATCAGGTCCACCGATTCCTTCCGCTGCCCCTTGGGCTGGTTGAAGGCACTGTTAAAGTGCTCCCGTAGTTGATGCTGTCCATCCCGGTCCTTGGTCACCCCATCCTGTTGCAGAGCCACCAACAGCTAAGCTGATTCAGCTCCTTGTCGAAGATCGTAAGGTTCTCCCTTGTATTCAAATGAAAGGGCAAAGGGGAAGCACCATTGATACCTTATCCTCTTGCAGCCCCTTCACTAGGGGTCTACACTTCTTCCTCTGCTTCTGAGTGTACATCAATAGATCCTGATATATTTACACTGGGGTGCCCTCCCAGTCCAGGTCAATAACCTCTCATGCCTTGTGCAATATGTCCTCCTTGTCCTTATAGTAGAGGCACTTTGCCACCACCGAGTGTGGCCCCGTTGTTGCTCCAGCGCCTCTATGAACTCTATCAAAGGGGAGCTCCCTGTCAAATGATTCCCCCATAAGCTTCTTTACCACTCTGGTAAGTAGGAGTTCCAGCTCGCTAGGTGACTCCCCCTATGTACTTAGCAGGCCCCAGATCCTCAGATTGTTGCTCCCTTCTCAGTACTCCACATTGTCCAGTTTACAACACATCTCTTTTTCCCTGCTTTCCAGTTCCATGGTCCTCACCTCCAGGCTCACATCAGCAATGTCCTCGTCTCTCTGGGTGTTCTCTAGGGCCTCCACCAGCTCTTCCACCTTCGAGGCCCTCTCTGTGATGGCACCCCTGGAGGTCTGTACTTCCGCCCGAAATGCCTTAAATTTCACCAAAATTATTTCAACATCCTGTTGCAGGGACCTCAGGTCTCCTGCCGCCATGATCCCTCACCACCTGCCTTCTTTCCTTGCCTCGTGCTCAAACAATATTCAGGTGCCATTCCTGTTAATGAGGTTTTGAGTACATCCTTGCAGCCTAGCCTCTATTCAGGGGTCTCCTGCCACACACACTTTCATGCTGTCAATTGCAGTGTCCTCACCACATGGCTCAAATGGGTCAAAGGTTCGGCAATCAAGGCCCTCTCAGTACACTGACCGTGTAGCCCCACGCTCTTTCATCACCATCAACACTTCAGCCCCCCTGCAACCACCTGCACACTTTGGTTGCCCCCTTTCAACTAGTAACACCAATGTCATCTACAGACAGGCCCACTCGTTGGGGTCGCTCTCCTTCTGTGCCCTGGCAGTCACAGTTGTCTCTGGCGAGGGCAGCACTTTTTCAGGTCCCTTGCTATGTGGCCTTCAATGTGCAAGGGGAACCAACATACATTCCAGCAACTTCTTAAGGAGGATCTGGTGATTGCCTCTGTTATGGATCCCGGGCCGGTAGAGCTGCCTTTCACTCTTCATATGGCAGTACTGTGGTACGTGGCCCCACAGTGCTGTGCAATGCTCTTCTTTCCTGGGCGTGCTGAGCTCCTGTCCCAGGAAGCGTACTCTAGTCTCTCGCTGCTGTGGGTGGCGGAAGGGGCTGATTGCTGTGCCCCCAGTTGGGCCTCTCTCTGATGGTGTCGGCTGCTCCCAGCGCTGCAGCATCCACGTCAACACTTTCCAACACGCACCCAGGGGCCACCGCAGCCCCTGACACCTCTAACCGGGGAATCCAGTTATCTCCAGCATCACCAGCAGCTTGGGACCCGCTGCTTTGTTATGTCCTGCCTGCAGTCGGGCACTGTGCTCCGTTCTACACGGCCCACCTGTCTGACTACTGGGCTCACCATACTTCTCCTCTGCAGTCCCCACTCTCACCAGCTACTGGAGTTCATCCAATGGGGTTCCTCCACATCTATGCCACTCCTTGGGGGACAACCACTCCTCTGGGGTGGCACTGCTCAAGATTTCGCCAACGTCATGCAGAGCTAAGGACTCATGTGGCCATGTTGTTGCGCTGCCCCTTGTTTGTTCAATCGAAGAGGTTATCAAAAAAGGAAATACATAAGTATTGGGAACAGGCCTCCATGTCAAACTACCTGGAGAATGGCAACATTCATAGAGGCTTGAGAACCTTGATTTTTCCCAACTTTGATCATACAGAGGATAAAGACCTAACAGACAAATGGAAGGCAACTTAAATCAGAGTACTAAGACCATAATCAAATTATTGGTAGAGCACGCTGCTAGGGAACATGCCAGAATTCAAGAGCAAATTTAGAAAGTCAAACAAGAGATTGCAGACATGGCTAGTCTAGAAAGCACTGAACTGAAGACTGCAGCAAGATGTTTGAGATTTTGAAAGTTTACCAAGATGAAAACAAGTTACCCAACTCTAGGACATTTTTTAGGGATGACCGCGATTATCGCAAGGATCATGTTTACACTTTCCAACCTAAATTCGATGTCATACACAAAAATAGATGAAGAGAGAGTACATCTAACTGGGTAGCTCAGATGTTCATTCAGATATAAGGGCCTCATTACACGTTGTCCGGTAAGGGAATACCGTTACCGGTAACGAAATACCGGCAACGTTATTCTCCCAAGCCGATCACGACCCGGACCCACTGCTATTAGTGGACCCGTAAAGTACAGTGCCACTAATAGCGGCGGGGCCGCGTGCGCACGACCCCCACACCGTAAATAGAGCCATGGCGCTAATAGCACGCAATCACAACCCATGCGTACATGGCAATACCGCCATCCCAAAGACCCAAAAAGCAGTTACTGGCATGGTGCTATTAACAGCATTCAAAACCACACGTTAACAGACCTGAGCAGTGTTCCCATCTGCCACAGGTGGACACAATCAGCACAGGTGGAGTCAATGGAGACAGGCAGCACTAAAGAGCACACCACACCCCTTCCCACACCCCTTCCCACACCCCTTCCCACAGCAAGATGGTCCCAATACCAGCAGCATGACATGGGCCTGTGTACATGATTGCAGTGCAGCACCAACAACAACAGGCAGCACAGATGAGACGAAGGAGGAGGAGGTGGAGGAGGGCAAGACTGGCGCAGCAAGCACCACCAGGGCACCCAGAAATACCACAAGGGCAGCCAACAAACCCCCGGATTCAAGGCGAAGATGACCATGGCATGTGTAAGGCACAAGTAAATGTGCATCTGATAGAATGTGCCCATGCCACTATGCAACCACCAGATGAGCATGATGTGGATGTGGATGAGTATGGGTGAAATGCTCCGCCAGGACATGCAAGAGGCGATGGCATGGTGGGACAGGATCTGCGTCAGCATCTGAATCAGGAACAGCATCATGTACAAAGGTGGGATATCATGGATGGAGAGATGTGCATTGTTTCCCTTGTGCCCATTTTGAGGCCCACAAAGGCCCCTGTCCCAAAGAAAATCACACATACACAATGATGGAGACCATGCCTGTGTTTCAACCTCAGAACAGGGTATTTCGAACATAATGTGAACAGAAAGTGCATGACCCCAACTGTGCAAACGCCCTTACCCCCTCCCCCCACAACACCCCTGAATACACCCTTACCCCCCTCCCCCCACAACACCCCCGAATACACCCTTACCCCTCTCCCCCCACACCACCCCCGAATACACCCTTAACCCCCTCCCCCCACAACACCCCCGAATACACCCTTACCCCCTTCCCCCCACAACAACCCCGAATACACCCTTACCCCCCTCCTCCCCACAACACTCCCACGTGAGCCTCAAGGCGTGAACGTGTCCCTCTCCACATGTGGCAGATAGTCCTTGATGGCCCTATTTGTCAGTGCCTGCTCCGTCTTCGGGTGGTTGCGATGTGGGGCGCCTCAGGTTGCGCATAGACCGGTGTAGGGGGCTAGTTTGCCGTGAACTCCCTGAGGAGGCGGGGCCCTGTTCATCCTGGGTTGGGAGTGGGCATCTGCGCTCAATTGCATCTGCAATGCGGTTCATGGCCTGCCTTAGTTGGGCCATTTCATCGCAGATCCGGTTGGTGCATTCCTCCATGCACTCCATTGTCTGCTGTGCAAATGCACCAATGTCCTCCCTCAGGCGCCCTGTCTCAGCCACATGTTGGCCTACTAGACCAATGATTTCGGTCTGCCTCTGAAAGATGGCTGGGAGGTCATGTTGCATGGTGGCTGCCGGTGGGATGGCTGATGTGCCTGGACCCATTGCACTGGCATCAGGTGAGGATACCTGGGGGCTCCATGACACATCTTGGTTGTGGGTGGGTGATCCGCCTTGGCTAAACGGACCTGGTGAGAACATCGGGCTTGACAGTAAGGGGCGTGTGGGTATGGGGCTCTGACTCAGATCCTCAATGCCAGGTGCTACCTCCGTATCCGAAAGCGGGGCAGTGGCTGCTGCCTCACCTGTTGAGCTGGTGGCAGCAGAGTGCACTCCCTCAATGCTGCCTTCACTTGCTGGGAGACACACTCCCGTGGGTGCCACGACGGCAGCAGGCATGGCCTCTGGCTGCGTGGAACTGCTGCTCCTGCTGCCTTTGTCCCTGTGATCATGGTCACTCCTCCTGGGTCCCCTAGAGGATGTGGCGGTGTCCCCCGTGGCATCCCTCCTGGCTTTTTTCCTGGGTGCGGGAGCAGGTGTTGAAGTGTGTGGCTCCTCAGTTTCTGTGTGTGATCCTGCAGGGGTGAGAAAAGGGGTAAATCATCATCTATGGGTCGACCTGCCTTTTGCAGGATGCATACATCATGCCGTCCAATGCATTTGGGGCTCTTCAGTGTGGAGGCAGGTAATGGGGATGTTGGCTGGCTCATGCATGATTGGCCCTGTTTTGGACGGGTATGTGGTGATGCATGCATGTCTGTTTGTGGCTGGATCCACAGCATTCATATGGACACATGATTGGGGGACCCCTCACCCTTCACTGCGCATTGTTTGGTGTATACACTCACCTCCATCGGATGAAATGGCCACGCCAAGCTCCATATCTCCGACCCCTTCGATCGATTCGACTCCAATCGTGGAGGCACATATCTCCTCCCACTCCTTCAACTTCAATGGGGACTCTGCGCCACCTCCTGTGCCCATTGTCATGTTGCGGTTCACTGATAATATATTCCACACACGGACCCGGAGGTCGTCCCACCTCTTGCGGCAGTCCTTGACACTCCGGTTAGGTGCCCACCGCACTGACTTTTAGTGCGACTTCGGCCCAGATGGCCTTTTTCTTAAAGAGGGCCTCCCTCCGCATGTCATTAACAAACACTACTTCTGCATTGGCAGCAAGTGTGGTGGTCAGCATCACAAGCTCCTCATGGAGAATTTTTCTTTGCGCTGGCGATCAGCTGTTTTTTTAGGGCCTTCGGCATCTTCGGGCTATCCGGTATGGTTCCTGGTCGGAGTTCCCTGGATATATGTCCTGGATGCAGAGGATGGCAATGGATTGTGATTTTAAAGATGGCTGCCGTGCTCTTTCCCGTTCCTGTGCGATGGCGTAATTTCCGGTTCCGCTTTTTAACGGTGACCGCTATTTACAGGTGGCGGGAGGGCAGAGGTGCTATCGACGGTTTGGACGACGCCGGTAAGGGGCGTTTTTGGGGAATTAAGCGGCAGGGCAGTACGGTCATTTACGGCATGGTGCTATGCTCGTGTCCGCGTACTCGTGATGGGACGCTATTAGCGGCCTCTTGCGAGGGCGGACACTCTGATAGCGCCATGCCGTTAAATTCCGATTTTTACCGCACAACGTGTAATGAGGCCCATAAACACCACCAGAAAACTGGAGCTCAAATCGCTATCACCAGACCAGGCACAACACACCAGACCAGGCACAACACAAAGAAAAGATTTTTTAGAAGAAATACGCAGGTACAGGAAAGGTACCCAAAGAAGTATTATCAAATGTTTAAGATTTCAGGACTCACCAGAATAAAATATTACAACACAGAGTATAACATCAGGGGCAGCAGGGGAGTAAGGAGGAAGCTCAGACCAGGATTCAGGACAAACAGGCAGACTGACAAAATCTGGCAATAAGAAACAAACAGGGAAATTACCACCACAAATCTAGTAATGAATCTAACAGACAACTTTCTGCAGTGGAGGAGTCAGTTTTGTATTTTACTCCAACAACAGAGACTAATTTTACCAACTTCCAAATTGATTTGTTTAAGTTTGTTAGGAAACTGAAACTAAAAAAGTCTTTTGCTAATCAAATTGATTTTTTTTTACCCTACACAGGGACCATTGAGCCAACTGACGATTGTGGATACTGAGAATACCCACTTTCTGATGTCTCTTGAACGAGACATTAATTAAACCATGGTCTCTTGTCTTCTAAATAGGTCACTGTCATCAATGTGTTTATCTGCCCATGAGATATTTCTTTGTGTTTCCCGCTCTGCGAAAATCAGTTCTTTACCCACAGTCATATCACCCTTTTTATGGGCAAGCAGCTAATTTCTCAGTTGTTCCAATGTCGTAAAATGTGGCATTCATATAATTTAAATCTCTGGGAGCTCTTTCTCGTGGTAGTATTTCCTAACATTCGAGTTCTGATGGACTCTTGTTTTCCAGCCCATTGTCTTCAGGATGTTAATGGATTTAGGCCCTTTAATACCTTGGAAATTCAACGTGTTTATTGTTGAGTCTTGTTTTACACCTGCAAGTTCTATGTGAACAGCAGGGTGTACGGCCGTACTTAGGGACTCTTCAACCTCCTGAACCCTGTTGCCGTCTGGAGTTATGCTTGGGCCTGTGTGCTCATCCATCTCTTCTTCGTCTGTAGATCTGTAGGTCTGTAGATCTTGTTTGTTGGAATCTGTATCTATTTCCAGTGCTTTAAGTGGGCCGGGGCCTGCCGGGGCCGGGCCCCGCCAGTCTCCAAAAAGTGGGGCTGAGCCGGGGCCCCCCGTCCCACCACGCCATGGCAGGACGCATTATCCCGTCACGGCCGCAGCCGCGACGGGAGATGTGCCCGCCAGTGTAACGTTAGGCAAGTGGACAGAAGTGCCAGCCAGCCACAGCGTCGCTGAGGCTGGCACTTCTGTCAGTCACTGTAACTTCCCTGATGACCCCCCAACTGAGGGGTCATCAGGGAAGTTACAGTTCCTTTGTTTGTCCTCGCCAGGTCACTGACCCTCGGCCTCTGTGAACCTGCAGGCTCCATGATCTAATATGTAGATTATATCACGGAGCCCGCGGGTTCCCAGAGGGTGAAAGACGCCTCGGGCTCTGTGATCTCTGCTCAGAGCAGCGATCACTGAGCCCGAGGTGCCTGTCTCCTTTGGCAAATCTTTATAAAAGATGCCTTGAAATGTGTACATTTCAAGCCATCTTTTATAAACGTAGAAATATTTCTACGTTTATAACAGACGGCTTGAAACGTACACAATTCAAGGCATTTTTTATAAAGCTTTGTGGACGGACAAAACCACCTTGGGTTTTGTCCGTCCTCAACGCTTTATAAAAGATGGCTTGTACGTTTCAAGCCGTCTTTTATGAACATAGAAATATGTTACAAATGTCTATGTTTATAAAAGGTGGCTTGAAAAGTACACAAACCATAGTAAGGTAAGCACACAAGTGTGCGTAACTTACTATGGTTTGTACACTTTCAAGCCACCTTTTATAAACATAGAAATATGTAACATTGCTATGTTTATAAAAGAAGGCTTGAAAAATACACAAACCATACTAGTACGCATACAAATATATAAATGCTCTACTACATTTATATATTTGTTTGCGCACCCTACTATGATTTGTGCACTTTTAGGCCACGCCCACAGCGGATGCCACGCCCCCAAACGAGGGCCCCCCCTCAATTTCTTACCCCACTTAAAGCACTGTCTATTTCCATCCAACCCGAGTCACCTTTATCCTCAGTTGGCATCTCTATTAGATCCTCCAAATTGGAGATAGTGGAGCACCCTTTTCTTTCTGGTCTTTCAAAAACCACTGCATTGCCAGGTTTTAGTATGTTAGGTGGTAGATTTTGTTTTTTTACTTTTGGTGGTTGATTTAAGGCCCTTGCAGTAGCTTTTTTTATTTTCACCCCTAATGGCTGTAACTGTGTTTGCACTTCGCTCCTTTTTTGTGTAGTTTGATTGTTATTATTTTTTGTTGTTGAAGTTTTCTGTGTTTTAGGAGAGGTAGTTTATCCTTTAGTTGATTCGTTTGGCCCCCTCGAGACCTAATGAATGTTTCATATTCTTGCGTCGAATGTTGGGGGCTCTGACTTTCTGTTTGTAAAGACAAGGCTGTAATCAGAGTTCTATCTGTAGACTGTGAGCTAAGAGGATCCCCTTTATCAATTGTTGTTACCCCCGCAATCGAGGCAGTCCGAACGGCGCCCCTTCTGAGGTAGGGGTCACCAGTGTAGGTGCAGCCTTTCCCACTCGACTCTTCCCTTTACCGTTCGGAGTAGTTTGTGTTCCCTTTTAGGACTGTATGGTATTCTCAGTTAGTCTAAGAGTTTCTGTAGGTGTTAGATGATCTTCTTGAACAGAGGCCACCTCAACCCCTCCAACTATTTGTGTGTTTGTGCTTAGTCTTGCCGATCTGCTTTTTTCCTTTTCCAGTATAATGAGTTTGAGTATACTTTTCCAAATGTGTGTGATTTGATTTGTGTTTTTTTCAAGGTTCGACTGTAGCGCCGGGATAAACCCACGTATATCAGTTTGGAGTGTAGCATGGCAATGACAATGGTCTGATCTTTTAACTGCTCATTTTGTGTTTCAATAAGTTTCATAAACGGGGCCATTGTTATTGCATATGCCGCAATCATCCCTGCATCAATTGTTGTTTTTGCTTCTCTCTATTCCTCCACTTGGGTTGCCGCCATATCCATTAACAGATCTTCATCTGATAAAGAAGACTCCATACGTTGTTGTTTGCTGAAAAGCGGCATTTGTCGGGAAATGTATTTGTGGATTTCCTGGAGCATGTAGCCCTCTCTAGGGGTGGTTTAGTCACAACTTTGCAGGCCTTGATTTGATTGGCCCAAGAATTCAGGTCGTTTTCAACCCGAGATCTAGATGTCTATTGTACAGATGAAGCAGCAAATTCCCTCTCTTTGTCATAACGCAGTCGGCGAGGACGTCCGCCCTCCTCTGGTATAGATAGTGGAAGTTACGATTTCGCTGGAAGCCCTCGTTGAAGACCTGAGTTGGGCCATGCATCCCCTCCTGTGTCATTGTTAGTAACTTATAGGATACCAATCAAATGATCTATTTCTCACTCTTGATGTTGGCCGATGGGTAACACAATCAAAGTACAGCCTACCTTGTCTTCGGAGCTGTAGGAAGTGATTAAAGTTCACCTGCCGCACTCTCCTCGCGCTTGTGATTAAAGCTCTTGGAGACCACAGCAGGGAAACCCTCGAAAGGGAAAAAACCCTGGGCTGCTTGAGAGCGCTGGTCAATAGAAATTGGGGTGCGTGGCTAGAGAGCGTAGTTTGATCCCCAATGTCTAGCAGGTGTATTCTACTTCACGTGGAGGTAACTATAATATAAGGAGAGAATTACTAAGATGTTTTTGACGGAAAGGTATGTTAAAGGATATAGGAAATGAGGATACCTTTCCGGACTGTATTTCTGTTAGAACGGGAGAATAGACGGATGGGAAGTCCTGCTGTTTGAAACATGCTTGACTCCTTTGGGTAAAAGAGTAAGGGAAAAGAGAGGTTTGAAAGAAGGGAGTAGGAAGTCTTAATCAGAAACCTATTGAGGAGTTTAGTTTACCTAAGTTGACGAGGACAAGGTTCGTGACTTGTGGGGAAGGGGTTATGGGAAATGTAGTCTGATACCACGAATCCTCGTTAGCAGAAAGGAACACAACCTGAAAGGGTCGAGAATTACTAACAGCAAAAAGTAGCCTGATGGGAGTCAAGTATCTGACGAGGTACGCGACCTACTTGAAAAGAATCTTCCTTAACAACGGGGAACGCTGCTTGAAAGGGTTCCCGCGATAAGCTCGGGGCCGTGGGAGTACTCTCTGCGCTCGGTGGGCGCGGAGGAAAAGAAAACCTGGAAATATAAAGGAGTTTGAAAGGTAAGAAGCAGAGGAGTTGCGGAAAGGTAGGGAAGCAGGAGGAAAGTTCGGAACTATTCGATTACTCACGTAACGTAGCTACAGTAAGCAGTAGCAACACACCCTCCTCCTGGCTTTTGCTTCAGATGTACCGACTCCAGGAAAGAGGGAGGAGCCTCTTGTCCGCCATTCTGCAGGACTTGACTGTTACTCTTAGTTCGATGCGCCATTTTGGAAGAACTATACGTCAACTTGGGTTTAAAGCGATATGTTGACGAGATGTGACGCCAATGGTGCCAAACCGACCAAGTCCGCCGTCGATGCATAACAGTATGCCCCCTTCCAAGGGAAGAACCCCCCGGTTTGCCCGGATGATTTCTGTAAAACAAGCGAACCAGGCGCGGGGCATGAACCGCTGAAGCGGGTTCCCAAGAGCGCTCAGCCACGGAATATCCCTTCCAGTCCACCAGGAATTGAAGAACCCCGCGATAGTAGCGGGCGTCACAAATTCCCGACACCTCGTATTCAGGGGCAGAGTCTAGCAAAACAGGGGGAGGCATACCAGAGTGTTTAGGATGAAATTGACTCCTCACATCCAGTTTCAATTGAGACACATGAAAGGTAGGGTGAATGCGACTCCATGACAATGGTAACTGTAAACGATAAGCCGCTGCTCCCTTCTTCTCCAATACAGTGAATGGGCCATAAAATTTAGGTGACAATTTGGAAGGGACCAGTCTTCTGGGCAGGAACTTGCTTGCCAACCATACTTTGTCTCCGATATTTATAAGCGGTGCTGGAGTCCGGTGTCTGTCCGCTTGCCTCTTGCTTGCTTCTTGGGCAGCTTGTAGGGCCGTAACCGCTTTGGCGTGTCCCTGTCGGATTCCGTCAGCGAGTTTCTCCAAATTCGGAATAGGCAGGGATTGAGGTAGAGAAGCAGGAAATACTGACGGATGAAATCCATATGTACAATAGAAGGGGCTGGAACGGGTTGCGGAATGTTGTGCGTTGTTATACGCAAATTCTGCTAACGGTAGAAGTTCCTTCCAATTGTCTTGGGCCGACGATATGTAACATCTGAGGTAACCCTCTAGGGTCTGATTGAGACGCTCGGTTTGCCCATTGGTTTGTGGGTGGTAGCCCAAACTCAGGGCTCGTGAGATCCCTAAGGCGTTACACAGGTGGCGCCAATAATTGGAGGTATATTGCGGACCACCGTCTGATATGATAGTATCAGGGAGTCCATGCAATGAAAAAATACGGTCCAGAAAAATTCGAGCCATCGTACTTGCTGAAGGTACGGAAGAGAGAGGAGTAAAATGAGCCATCTTGGTCAGAGAGTCAACCGTGACCATAATCGTGTTACAACCCTCTGACAAAGGGAGATCCACTATAAAGTCAGTGGAGATTATTTGCCATGGCTTATTGGGGAGTGGCATTTGAGTCAATTCACCAATGGGGGGTTGATGTGATGACTTGGCTTGAAGACAGGCCGGGCAGGAACTGATGTATAGTCGTACGTCCTGTTGCAGAGAAGGCCACCAGAAATGTCTCTGGATCAATTCCGTAGTGTTTACAAAACCCCGATGTCCAGCAACACGAGAATCATGACAGAGCCGTAAGACTTCTTTTTGCAGGATTTCCTCCGGAACAAACATCTTTTCATCTTTGAACAGCAATCCCTTGCTAAGTGTAAGACCATGTCGTGCGATAATCTCGGGGTTAGAAGGGACCCAAATCTTGCTTCGGTCTTTCATCCTTTGCAAGAAGTTATGGAGGACTGAAATGAAAAGCGCCTTGGGAAACAAAGGTTCAGGTTGAAAAGCTGTCTTCTCCCAGGGATCCCGTCGAGATCGTCCACCCTTTGGTTGTTTCTTCCTGGAATGAAGGTGAAAACGATGCGAAAAGGAGAAAAGAAATGTGCCCATCTCGCTTGTCTGCTGTTGCAGGTTTGTGCGTATTGTAAGGTGCGGAGGTTTTGATGGTCCGTTCTCACCTCAACAGGATGTTGTGCTCCTAATAAGAGATGGCGCCATTCCTCAAAGGCACGTTTGATGGCCAAGAGTTCTTTCTCGAGGACTGTATAGTTCAGTTCCGCAGGGGTCAGAGTCTTGGAAAGATAGGCGATGGGTTTCTCATTGTTTCTATGGTCCGGTTGTAAAAGAATAGCGCCGATGGCGTGATGAGAAGCATCGGATTCCACAATGAAACGTCTCCTTTGATCAGGGACCGATAAGATAGGTGCAGCAGTAAACAATCCTTTCAGGTCTTGAAAAGACCTTTGTGTTTCAGAAGACCAATTGAAGGCAACTCCTTTTTTCAACAAATGAGTCAAAGGCATGGTAAGCTTAGAAAAATGGGGTATAAAGCGCCTGTAAAAATTTGCGAAACCTAGGCATCTCTGGATATCCTTTACCGATCTTGGTGAGGGCCATTCAATGATGGCTGACACTTTTGTTGGATCCATAGCGATACCCTGAGGGGATAGAATATAAACCAAGTAGGCGACAGTTGTTTGATGGAACTCACATTTCTCCAGTTTACATAATAGGTGATTTTGTTGTAATCGATGTAGGACTTCACGCACATGTCGTATATGTTCGGACAAGGAAGGAGAAAACACCAGTATATCGTCTAAGTAGACGATAACATAATGAAGAGAAATGTCTGAAAAAACATGATCCATAAACCTTTGGAAGACTGCGGGGGCATTTGCCAAGCCAAAGGGCATTACACGATATTGAAAATGTCCAAAGGGCGTTCGAAACGCTGTCTTCCATTCGTCTCCAGTACGTATGCGAATCAGATGATACGCACCCCGTAGATCGAGTTTAGTGTAGATTTGGGCTCCTCTGATCGCCTCCAAGATGTCTGGTATAAGCGGCATGGGGTACTTATCAGGTACTGTGATTTTGTTTAGTCCTCTATAATCGATACACGGACGAAGTTCCGTTGTGTTCTTCTTTGGAATGAAAAACAAAGACGCGGCCGCTGGGGAGGTTGATTCCGTGATCAATCCGTTTTGTAGATGGGTATGAAGGTACTCTTTTAAGGCTTCCTTCTCTTTGGCTGATAGGATATACATGCGACCGAAGGGCAAGGGACAGTCGGGAAGCAATTCGATAGCACAGTCGTCCCTTCGATGTGGTGGGAGAGATGAATATTCTGACTGAGAAAATACTGACTGATACATCTGGTATTCTGGGGGTATTGAAGAAACCTGATTAAGTATCTTGCTGGAAATGCTGTCATCTGGAGATCTTTTCGTTTCTTGACAGTGATGAACACAATGTTCTGAACCCAAAAAAAGCGTACCCGCCGACCAGTTGATGTATGGGTTGTGTCTCCTCAACCAAGGTAGTCCGAGTATGATCGGATAATGTGCAGTGCAAATTATATCAAGGACCACTATCTCCTGGTGGGCAGATATGTGAAGACCAAGGGAACAAGTCTGTTCCTTAATAGGGCCAGATGTTAATGGACTACCATCTACACTTTCAACTGGGATTTCCACGTGTTTGGTTTCTCTGGGTATCCCATGATTTCTAGACCAAGAGTCATCTATAAAGTTACCTGCAGCGCCACTGTCTATCAATGTGGATACTCTCTCTAATCTAATGTTCTTCCAAGACAAGGATACTTCAAGAACCACCATGGAATTATTGATGAAGTTGGGAGGATGAGACTCCTTCTTAAGTAGGGAACCGGTAACTGAAAGAAAGCCCTGCCCCGTCGTTCCCTTTACGGTCGGGCTTTGGCGTTTCCCGGCTTCCTTTGTGGAGCCACAGTACATTCTTTCACAGTATGGGTGTTGGAACCACAGTACATACAAAGTCCCTGTGTCTTTCGCCTAACTCGTTCTTCTGCCGAAAGGGGGCATCTGGTAGTCCCCAACTGCATAGGTTCTTCAGATGAAGTGCCTTTGTTTGAGGAAGTACCCCATTCTGTCAGCTGTCTAAGAGTACGTCCCTTCCTTCTTTCCTTATTCCGTTCTTGTAGATGAAAATCCAGTTGCATTACTAAGGAAATGAATTCGGCCATGTTGTGTGGTCTCGCTACTCTGGATACCTCGTCTTTAAGTTCCTCAGAAAGACCTCGCCTGAATATGGTGATCTGAGCATCGTCTGCCCAAGAGGTGTCTGCAGCCATTTGTTTAAATTTGGTTATGTATGTTAGGATATCTTGATTTCCCTGTTTTAAATCCAATAGCTTCTCTTGGGATACAATGGTAACTTCTTGTCTCCCGAACATACTTTTAACACTATTACAAAAGGTGGGATAAGAGTCGAGAATGGGATTGTTGTTGGTCACAAGAGGAGTGGCCCATGCCAAAGCGGCTCCCGTCATCTGGGCGATCATATGACCTACCTTATCCCTGTCGGTAGGAAAAAACGCTGCTTTGAAAGTAAATTGGACTGTGCAGGATTCTAAGAATTATCTCACCATATGAGGGTTTCCATCAAATCTGCCACAAGGCAAGGGACCCGGGGGAACCCCTGAACTCTGTCCTGACTGCCCTATAGTCTGACGTAAACTGAGATTTTCTTGTTTAAGTTGTTGCATTTCCGCAGATAGTGCTTGCATGGCAGAAACCAACTGTTGCACTTGTTGCTCCATAGTAAGGCTACACTCGGTTGCGTTCTCCAACCGCCAACACGAGGTGATATTTTGGCGTTGCTATCTGTTAGTAACTTATAGGATACCAATCAAATGATCTATTTCTCACTCTTGATGTTGGCCGATGGGTAACACAATCAAAGTACAGCCTACCTTGTCTTCGGAGCTGTAGGAAGTGATGAAAGTTCACCTGCCGCACTCTCCTCGCGCTTGTGATTAAAGCTCTTGGAGACCACAGCAGGGAAACCCTCGAAAGGGAAAAAACCCTGGGCTGCTTGAGAGCGCTGGTCAATAGAAATTGGGGTGCGTGGCTAGAGAGCGTAGTTTGATCCCCAATGTCTAGCAGGTGTATTCTACTTCACGTGGAGGTAACTATAATATAAGGAGAGAATTACTAAGATGTTTTTGACGGAAAGGTATGTCAAAGGATATAGGAAATGAGGATACCTTTCCGGACTGTATTTCTGTTAGAACGGGAGAATAGACGGATGGGAAGTCCTGCTGTTTGAAACACGCTTGACTCCTTTGGGTAAAAGAGTAAGGGAAAAGAGAGGTTTGAAAGAAGGGAGTAGGAAGTCTTACTCAGAAACCTATTGAGGAGTTTAGTTTACCTAAGTTGACGAGGACAAGGTTCGTGACTTGTGGGGAAGGGGTTATGGGAAATGTAGTCTGATACCACAAATCCTCGTTAGCAGAAAGGAACACAACCTGAAAGGGTCGAGAATTACTAACAGCAAAAAGTAGCCTGATGGGAGTCAAGTATCTGACAAGGTACGCGACCTACTTGAAAAGAATCTTCCTTAACAACGGGGAACGCTGCTTGAAAGGGTTCCCGCGATAAGCTCGGGGCCGTGGGAGTACTCTCTGCGCTCGGTGGGCGCGGAGGAAAAGAAAACCTGGAAATATAAAGGAGTTTGAAAGGTAAGAAGCAGAGGTGTTGCGGAAAGGTAGGGAAGCAGGTGGAAAGTTCGGAACTATTCGATTACTCACGTAACGTAGCTACAGTAAGCAGTAGCAACGCACCCTCCTCCTGGCTTCTGCTTCAGATGTACCGTCTCCAGGAAAGAGGGAGGAGCCTCTTGTCCGCCATTCTGCAGGACTAGACTGTTACTCTTAGTTCGATGCGCCATTTTGGAAGAACTATACGTCAACTTGGGTTTAAAGCGATATGTTGACGAGATGTGACGCCAACGGTGCCAAACCGACCAAGTCCGCCGTCGATGCATAACAGTCATTGGCATTGATGTGAGACAAGATTCATTTAGCTGTTGTAGTGGTCGACTTAGATTTTGATTTGTCACATGGGTATTTAGCCTGTTGTTTTGCGTGTGTCACTTTTTCGAGTATATGGGAAACTCTGAGTGCCCTGCCGGGAGGAAAGAGTGATTCCAGAAGGTTTCTAGCACGAGGTAGCCTTACGTTGCAGAGGTGCGTTAAGATACATTTTACTCAGGGAGGCTCCAAAGGTATAAATGTCTGTGGTCTCCAGGCATAGATTTTTTGAACTGCCCCCTCCACCAACTGAAGGTCTGGGGAGATAGGTCTGAGAGCTTCGGTATGTAGGTCTGTTGCTGGGTCCGCCCAGACCCTGATTTGTCCTTGGACCTTGTCGGACACTAGACTTTGGCCCGACTGTAATACCTCTGCCACATTTTGCGCCCCCACCCCATCTACTGAGTCTCTCTGACCCATCCAATCCCTTTCTTTGTTGGTAGAAATGGGCTCCAAAGTAATAAGAGGGTCATTTTCCCCAACAACATCAGGCGCATCTGTCAGGGTGATCTGTGATGTGTTCTTGTGAGAACTAGTCTGTTATCCAATCTGGACGTTCAGGGATAAAGCACACCTGCCACTGGTAGCAGGCGGTGTCTGCACTGGGACCTTGCCCCCAGGTGAGCTTGTAGGGTGAGGCTCCTTTATTCCCGTGCTAACCTCCTCCTGGTTAAGATCAAGTGACTCAGGATTTGTAATGAAAACCATTGTGGACGACTTCCGCAGTGCCGCGGATCAAAGGGCCACCGCCCAACAGTCTCTGCGGCACTAATCAAAATGGCCTTGGGCAACAGACACTGTGGCACTGCTCCTGCAGTAGATCCGTCTGCCTCAACGCTGCCCGCTTTGGTCAACCAAGGCAGGTCTCTTGGGCAGAGTTGTTCCAATGAAGGTTTATGTCCCCCTTTTTTACTTTTTAGCTCTTCTTTGTTTGTATTAACTGTCTTTGCAGTATTTTTTAGAATCTTAATCCCAGGCAAGAAGCGTGTTACCTGCTCTTCTGGGTCTTCTGTGTGTTCCACTGGACTGCCGTTGACTATGGATCTCGCGAGGTTTTAATGATCTGCCCCAGCAGGGGGGCGGAGCCTGGCACGCGCCACGCCGCTTCCCTTAAAGCAATAGGCACAAGTTCACTCTGCTAAGTGCCTTCTGCAAAATGGCACCAATGTTTTTGCAGGAAAAATCATTGAAACAGGAGAACGGGAAAGCTGTGCCAAAGTGAATAGGGGACTGCCATTGACCACACTTCCGCCACACAAAATCTCATGCCAGTTCCCCCAAAAAACATCACCAATAAAACATGTAAAACCACATCTTATATACATCCTATTTACCTCACATACATTAAAAATCAAGTTAATTTTAAACATCCCTAACAAAATCACAACATTATTGCAAACGTACTCCCAATGTGCCTTCCATGTTAACTGGTCATCCAGTATAACTCCTAAATAATTATAACTACCAACCTGTTCAATCTTGCATTTGTTGATAGTCCACCGTTAGCTTTTAATGTTTACATTCTTTGGCTTAAAACCATGTTCTCCGTTTTTTCAGTGATCCATTCAATTCCACGCACACACACACCAAGGTCATCCAGTTTATTCTGTGAGCCCTTATTTGTGTAATCGAAAAATCAGAAGATCATCAGCGTAGCCGAGCCAGGATACAACAATATTCCCATACCTAACTGAAGATGTTGCAGGTATTTAAAGAGCATTATGTAGATCTGCCATGTTCAAGTTAAATAATGAAGGCGCGAGTATGCTGATAGGAGATGGGATGGACCCATGGGGTACCCTGCAGTCAATAGACAGTGATAGGATCTGTTGGGCCAAAAGGAAGAGCTGGCGTCTGCCTGCAGAAAAGGAGGTGAACCAATCTTACATTTATCCAGAGATGGTGGTCTGGGATCTGTTGACCTACCTGTACTGCTAGCTCAGCCCTCAGTCCAAGCTTTCTGCTGACTTTTCTAAAAACCCGCTATGATTAAATCTGATACTGACCAGAAGCAGTACAAGAAAGACCAAAGGCTTCTATGCCAGAACTCATACCACAGCTCAGCTCAGTGGTCTTTTAATCATGAAGGATAACAGATAGCAGGTAAATAGTCCACAACATTCACCTCTATAAAGGCCTCGCAGCAGGCTATACTCTTCAGAGATTTGAGTCAGTAATGGAACGCCTCCAAACCCCAATAGTATGGTAAGTGTCAAAAGAAAAGATATTTACAAGCAAGGATCTATAAAAAATATGCACTCTACTCAAACACAGATAACCAATAAAAAGAGTAAATCCCCACCATTGTACGTTGAGCACTGAGATAATGCAAGTATGATATATGTAGACTGTGCACTCTGAATACCGGGATAGATAATCAGCCCCTGAAGAAGAGAATCTACCTCGAAACGGTAGATTCTCTTTTAACTACAATTGGACCAATAAAATTGGTGTATATGTTTTACAATTCTCTTGCAAGTTTACGCTTTTGAAGTCATTTTTGAACTAATGAAGATGATCTTAAACAATGCACAGTTAAAGTCTGGCCATGTTTACCTTCTTCAGAAAAAAAATCTTAATATGTTAGAAACTGATTCTTAAGTAATTTGGCTAACATAGCCAGAGATAGTGTGCAGGGGACGGAAGTTCCCCAAAAGGGAATTTACTTTGTTCTAATTTACTTACAACCCATATGCCAGGGTTGTTATCTGTTTGCCCTGCACCTTAAATTGCATACATGACCTATTGAACTTTTGTTTTACTACATCACAAATATCTACACACACTAGGAGTGCATGGTGTTGTCCTTTTTGTTACTTTGGATATTATACTGCAAGAGAGGGAAGTGCAGGTAAGAATTAAGCAACAGTAAAAACACAAAAGGAAAATGGTAACTTTAAAATGTACTTGGGTAAGGTAGGAACATGGGATTTAACTAGTATCTAAGGTCTGAGGTAAAGGGCAGGTGGGCAGAGTACATGGGAATGCCAGGGAAAGGGCACCTAGACCACAAGTTCACTCCGTAAGGAGGCATATGAGGGTGAAGCAGGCACCTTGGTGCTTTTATTTGAAACCGAATCAGATGATCCAGTACAGGTGTCTTGCTGTAGTAAACGATTCAGGGTTCAGAGGATATCTAGGTTTATGGAGAACTAGGTGCGTGAAGCATTAGGTGGATCCGTCAGGAGTCTCATTAGTGCTCACTGTGTCAAAACAGGCTCCAATTCTTCTTGATGAAAAGCTGTCATATTGAGCATTAGCAAATGACAGGGCTAAAGCCTTGGACTTCAGAATGATGGGCGTTCCAAAACAGATCCCCTTAAAGAATTGGGGCCTCTTTTGCTGTACCCAAGTGAAAGAACGTTGCCAAAATCACTTTCAGGACCTTTAAGATGAGAGTCATGGATGTTGGTTTCCCATCTGCAGGTACGCATTTGGTTCTTCCATAAGGTAGCATCTCTGTACCCCAGAGATAGTAGACAAATGGAGCTTTTACTCCCAATGCAAGGATCTGTAAACCGCCAACAGCGTGAACAAGTAGTCCGCAGCGTGACGGGGCAGCGCAGTGTATATCATTAAATTCTAGCAGGGGATTGGTCTACTTTAAAGCTCTTTGCTAATAGGCAACTAGTGACAGTTATTAATTAAGTGTATTTCATGTTTCGCACCCGGACTTAGAGGCACAAGTCTGGAGTAAGTTATGTGGGATAAAACAAAGTGGTCCAGGCAAAATCAAAAGGGGAGCAGTGTATCTTTCTTGTGTCGCTTACTCCCTGGCTACGCCTAGCTCCCCCCCAACTCCTGTCTCCAGTAGATTAAAGAGTTGCCTTTGTAATTGTATTTCTTTTGCCTGTCCACACCCTGCTAGTAGCTAATTTTGAAGTACACATGGTTTAGAAGTCAACGCCTCAGCATTGGTGTGATGGTGAGGTGTTAAGTTCTCAATTAGAGCTGTAAGGGTTTTCCTAGGTGCAACTGGGCCATGTGCTGCAATTCTGAACAGAGGGGAATATATTCATCAAAGGCCCTTCCATCTGCTCAGCCAATGAGTGGGAAGCAAAATAGTCAAACAGTATTTAACAGCAAATTTTAGGGGTTACATGTGATTTTACCGAATTGAAAAATAACGAAACATTTTTAACAAAACATTTTGAATGAAAAAAATACTGATATATTTTTTCTCATTTATGGTGCCCCCCAAAATCCCCATTTCCCTTCACTTATAACCCCACCACAAACCCTCCGCACCCGTTTAAACCCCTTACCCCACCCCCCATATATACATTAAAAATAATGTGGTATTCTTTCGTAAACAATGTTTAGATAAAAATGTAGTTCGTTATTTTCCATTCGGTAAAATCAGTACATACCAATTTGAGGTTAACTCTGCATGCCATCATATCCACCTTTGGTATGATAAGATTTATTATAAGATTAATACAATCTATAATTTGCAGGTCTAAAATCCTGACACCAGATTTTAGGTTGAATAGAAACACGAAAATGGGCAGCATTGGAAGTTTGTCAGTATTGCTCGTAGAAATACAGTCACATATAGATTCAGTACCGCCACTCAGATGCATGGGCTGTTAGTCCCCATGCATCGAGTTGATAGTATCCTGTGGGGGATTTGAAGGAATTATCACAGTTTGTATGTAATTCCTCCCACAGTAATTTCTCCAGTTTTTGTTGACAAAGTGGAGGAGACACCCCAACTTTATCACTAAATTTGGCAGTGTGGAGAAATAGTGGGAAAGTGGTAGCAATGGAATTGCTGGTTCTTTACTGCCACTTTTTACTGCACAATCAAACTTCAAACGATCTCCAATGTAAGTTAACATGAAAAATAGCTTTTAAGTTTCCATGCACAGTACACCGAACAAACTACACAGAAAAAGGCAGATGCAACATATATCCGATGTTCTTTTCTGCGCATACTACAGATGCATTCATTGAATGCAGCTTCTTTAGGTTGTCAGACACGCATCCTCCAATTCCGAGGCTTCTTGCTAACTGCTACCAGGTATGTCAGACAAACGTGTTATAGCAATGGTACAAAGGGCAGCATTATTTATTTTAGATAGAGTAACAATGCTGCTAAAAATGAATTTAGTTTTGGAAGACAGTTTCAAAACCGCATCATACTTTTTCTTACCTCGATCTGAATGATGTGAAGTTGTTCCCCTGGTTCCAAATGAGCTGCTATAGGAATGGTTATCACGAGAAGCTGCTGAACTACTTCTGCATGTGTGCAGATAAAGGGACATGATACTTGTGTATCTGAAACGTGATCAATTCACATCAGCTGTTGGCGTGTCTGTAGACAGTGTACAACACCCCAGAAAGATACATGTATCGGAATCATAGCAAAATGTCACCCTCACAATTACAACGGCTGACTTAGACCCCCTCTTACCCCACATATATATGTGGGGGTATAGAATATAATATTAATATGGGGAGGTCTGCGGGGGTCTCCCCCCGCATATATATGTGGAGTAAAGGAGTTTAAAAAAAAAAGTCAAAAGAAATCACATAGATCCCATGTATCCACAGATGGCAGTAATTATGTTACATACTCACAGAGATTGAAACCAGCACTGATGTAGCAACTGGCATTACTTTTTAGTAATGGAGCACATGTGGAAACTCTGTCTGTTTAGAAGAACACACTGTTTCAGAGAAAGCATCTTCACTTTGCATAGTAACAATGAAATAAAGCTGAGGCCAGTACACCTCTCTGTTCTGTCACACCAGTGTTTAGAGAGAATTCGCTGGCGTCACCTAGTGTACTGTGCCCTTTGGTCATGGGAGTTTGAAGACTACACCAGCCAAAGATGTGCGCCATCACTAGACAAAAATGTCTACAACTCTTTAAAGTCCTGGGTGCCAGATTACAGAAACTTTGCACCGGTGCAAGTGCAAAATTGCACGGTATTAGCACTAGGGCAAAGTTTGCCCTATTTTTAAAAACAGTGGCACACACTAGAAAACTACTGCACCATGAGAAGGCAAGTTTGGCATATTAAAAGCACCAGGGCAAAAATTGCCCTAGTACAAAATAGATACATTTTTGGTGCATTTTTGCATCAGGGCAAAGTTTGCCCTAGTGCTAATACCATTCCGTATTAGCACTAGGGCAAACTTTGCCCTGGTGCAAAAATGCAGTAGAAATGCATCTTTTTTGTACTAGGCCAATTTTTGCCCTGGTGCTTTTAATATGCCAAACTGCCCTTGTCATGGTGCAGTAGTTTTCTAGTGTGTGCCACTGTTTTTAAAAATATGGGCAAACTTTGCACTAGTGCTAATACCATGCAACTTTGCCCTTGCCTTGGCGCAAAGTTTCTGTAATCTGATGTCACCACCTTGAAACCATGCCCAAGAAACCAAAAGGATCACCTTCTTGTGCCAATCATAATTGCTGCTAGGACAACTGGGACTTTGTTATTTTGAGCAATAGAGTATGACCTCCAGTGACCCAAAGAGTACAGATATGATATCCACACCGATGCATTCACTCCAATAACTGACCATGGTCAACCCAAAATCTTTTAAAGACTGCAGCTAGAATGCATGGAATTGTTTAGCATTCTCTGTACCCCCTGTGGATCTTAAGTGTTGAGCCGAAAAGAAAAAGGTTAGCCAGTGTTACCTTAGGGAGAACCTCATCATCATTGGACAGAGATGTGAGAGCTAGACACTGTGCTTCAAGGCTTTACCTTTGGGCCCTCCTCTGCCAGCATAGCCATGCCTCTGGCTTCCATGGAAAGAAGTCCATTAATTTATTGTGCTATAATTGGCAATGCTAGGAAGTATTACAAAGGAAGATACTCTTTAACACCAAAAGGCAGATATTCAAAACTGTCCTGTGTGTCTTCAGAGTTCTGTTGTAGTGCCTGCGGTACCCCTCTGTGCTTTGGCCACATGTGTTACATGTTGACATTTACTGTAGGGCACCTGCTGTGGCCGAGTTCCTATATATTCCAGTTCATTCAAAGTGACTTTCATTATTAAAACGCATTTTTTTAAAACATGAATTTCGAATCAATTTTAGTATTCCAACAAACTGAAAGATGCAAACTATTTTGCAATAATTAAAAAGACAGAAAATCTGATTTGGCTAAAATTTGCCCAAAATATTACCATGTGTTCGAAAATAATTCGGTTATCTACTTGTCACAATCCGCCACTCTGAATTCATTTGTAGGGCAATTTCAAACATCACAACCCACAACATTAGTTGGCAAATCACAGCTCATCAAGCTCCAGGGAAACCTTGCACACTTCATGTTGTGTGTGCCACCAGAGGGTCACACAGACCCCGTCCAAGTGACTCAGACTTGTATTCTTGAGTGTACACACACACACACACACACACAACCCCTCCCCCGCATACACAACATGCTTCATGTCCTGAAGATCAAAAAGTCCTCCAGTGAGGCCAATTGCATTTTTTTATGAAGCATAGTAAATTTCTTCAGGGTAAGGGGAATGGGAAACATAATGTGCAATGCCCTATGAAATCACAAAGACAGACATTTGCGACAGATGGAAAAAACAATTTTAATACAAACTAAAAGTTAATAGTCTATGCCTTTAATAATTCAGAAAGCTGTGCACAGCTCTAACAGTCTCCCCTGCCTTTGATGAACGGTATCTCAGGTGTGAAATGAGCCAGCTGTCCTGCCATTTACACATGTTCACAGCGTACACTGGGCAGAGTTATTAATACCTGATGCAAACATTAACCAAAAGAACAAGCAACTTGTTTGTTCAATGTTCGGGAGTGCAGTTCGTGCATGCGAGTTGAAAAACTGCAACTAAAATGCGCATTCAATTATGTGCTAATGGAATCTTAGGATCTAACTGAGATGTTGAATTGAAAACGTTATTTTAATTGACCCATTTTTATATATTATTTTATGAAAATATGTTTTTTAAATCGGCAAGTCTCTCGAACACAGACCTTACAGTACTGCACTACTGTTAAAAGATGCTAGCCCAAATGCCAGCTATCCACACTCTGTACAGCACTGCGATGCTCTCCAGGTAGGTCAGCACTTTAAAGAACAACAACAACAAAAATACAACAACAAAAAATAAGCCTGGCAAATGCATGAGAACTATTCTGTAATGTAGGGCACGTAATGAAGCGCCTTGGAGAGTGCAAGTTATCTGGTATGTTATGTTATCAAATATTTATTCAGCACCTATCACCAATGTAGTGGTGTTACTGCACCCAGTCTTGTACACATAACTTAAATCAGGGCTCACAGGCCCTCATCACCAGCTGGGGTGCAACATGCAAAACATGCAGTCAATTAATGACCACATTGTTTTGGTTGCATAACCTTATTGAAATAATTGACTGCATTGGGGGAGATACTGCATACCCTGTAATATAGGCTACCCTTCTACTAAACAGGTATCGCCCATAGAACTCTGCCTGATTTGTTACATATATGCCCAAAAGAAGGAAAAAAACAATGGGCACTATTATGAGCCCATCGTAGTGTTAGAATCAAACCTATAATATACTTGTATATATATAGGAGCATTCTTGTGATCCCACAGTCCAGCATCATGGATTAAGAGGCAGCCAAGAGTTCCCAAGAAGAGGGCCCTATAAGGGGACATCCTACATCTTGCATCAAGGAAATCGTGTGGTGTGAGGGGCAGGAGGGTTTGGTGGCTCAATGCGTCACCCCAAGTGGAGGCAAGTGGCTGTTTGGCTGAGTTTGAATTGTTTGCTCCGTGCTTCCGAGGCTTGCCGTCTGCAAGAGGAAGCGTATACTGGTGGAAACACGGCGTCTGCAGTGGATTTGGAATTCCAGTAACTATACTACTTTCTTCACAGTTATGTGTTTTGAGGACCGGACTTTGTCTGATACCTCTTTGTTTCTTTTCTGCCTGCAGTGTCTCCGCCTCTTTGCTGGCCCCGCCCCCCAACCTCTTGCAGCACATATTAGCTAATGGACTTACGCACCCGCGCATGCACCCCAAGTGGACGCAAGTGGCTGTTTGGCTGTTCGGGTGGGCGGTGTGAGGCGCGGGAGACTCGCTGCACATTGTTCTTTTACTTTGGGCTAACTTCAATTTGGGACTTAAAATTGATGGGGTGCATTACTCTACTCAATGTAGTTTTGTCATCTGCCTGCATTAAAATGTATGTAACTTTGTATTTGCGTAACTGTCTATCCTTGTCCTGTACTGTACGCTATAACTCATTACAAAATGGATAGGAGTTTACGGAGCAGTAAACGCACTCAAGACATGCCGCAAAAACAACTTTCTGCGCCTAGTGTTTTCCCGCCCTCTTTGTCCAAAGAAGCAAAAAAAAATAGCTTTGGAAGCTAACGATGAGGAAGCCTCAAATTCTGATACTAATCACCCCCTAAGCAGGGAACTCTGTGGCGAGGTCGCCCCAGCTCTACCCTGTCTGCAGGTAGAAAAAGATCTTTCCATGGAAGAAGAAAAGGAAAAACAAATGAAAAATAGTAAAAGAATTCCCCATAACTCTGTGGATCACATGAGCACCTCCACTCCCGACAAAAACACTCTCTAATGTTCCGATAAGTGACACCTCTTTACTGGGAGATTCAAGTGAAGATCATGGTTCACTAATGGAGACATCCTTAGTTGCTCCGGATGTGATGGCAGTATTGCATAAGAGGGGGCGCATATCAAATGGTCCTTTTTCTCCAGGCATAAATTCACATACATTTCATGAACAGGTACTCTTTCACATGACACCACCATCTCACCGCTCTCTTCCTAAAACGTCCAGTGATGAATGTTTGATTCCCAATATAGGGCAGTCACACATTAATGCAAGTTCTCCCACCCCTGACTCGGTCCCTGCTACTGCTGAAATTGTGCATTTGCATTTTCCAGTGTTATCCAATGGTGGGAAACACTTAAACTCACCCTTAGAAGGCACACACCCACCTCATTCATCATTTCCATTATATGTGTTGGAGGAATCCTTGATTGATCTTAATGAACAGGAACTGCAACATTTTTCTGTGCTTACACGGATTCTCAACCTCTTAGATAGAGGTCATGAACACACTCATACTGCTATTAATGCCCTTAAAACATCTACCTCATATATGTTCATTAAAATAAGCAAACTAGAAGGTTTTATGCTAGCCCAAGAACATTGTCACTCACTTTGGGGAAGGCAGCCTTTTAAAGGATCTGAGAATGATGCTCAACCTCTAATAAAAAAAAAACTCAATCTCAATTCACCCAAACCAACCTATGCAGAAATTCGATGGAAGTGCCTGTGAAAACATTTGCCCATATAGTACTGCAGGAAATACCTGCAAAATCTTGTACAGGCGCTGCTTTTCAACCTGATTATATGGCTATTGCAAAATTACAGTATGA
Source organism: Ambystoma mexicanum (assembly GCF_040938575.1). NCBI lineage: Eukaryota > Metazoa > Chordata > Amphibia > Caudata > Ambystomatidae > Ambystoma > Ambystoma mexicanum. The sequence continues at coordinate 395,456,112 of NC_090924.1, read as the reverse complement.
AAGAATTTTGACTATAGAAATATTCTTCTAAGTGCAAATATGGTACCCTTGGACCTCTGTATCGGTGTTACGGAGGCAAATGTAACTAAGATGCTGGGTGAACCAGTAACAAACATGCCGGATAGTCCGACAGCTCTTACTGACATTTTAGATGCAGAAGCTAAGGAGGTTGTTTTGGTGGGAAAGGTGAGAAAGGAAACTGTTCCTCAGGAGGAAGGCTACTTGGAAACTCAGTTTATGTTGACAAAAGTAAAAAAACTTTATATCAGCGCCCAAAAAAGGCGACTTTTGGCTAAATCATCGAGTATGAAAACAACAGGTCAATTGGTCAATCAGTCTAAGTCAAAAAATATCATTGACAACAACAAAATTCAGACCACTCTGTACACAAAACCAACCGCAGGAAACAGCATTCTTCATGCCCGTAGTAACCATCCACCTCACACAATCAAGAATATACCATACGGGGAATTCATCAGGATAACACGTAATTGCACTCAAGATCAAGATAAGAATAAACATTTGGAGACAGCAACTGCAAAATTTCTGAAAAGAGGATACAGCAATAAACAGCTGAATGAAGCGATATCTAAAGTCAAGCAATGGAACCGTTCAGACCTCTTGCTCGAAAAAAAGAAACAGGATCTTGTGGCAAAACAAGACAAAAAAATCAGATTTGTAACAACATACAGCACGGACAATAAAATCCTAAGGAAAATTCTACAAAAACACTGGAATATACTAACATTAGACAATGATCTCAGAAACTACGTTGGGGATCAGCCACTCATCACTAATCGAAAAGCAAAAAATCTAAAGCAAATGTTATGCCCATCACACTTTATTGAAAAAATACCATCAAAAGGAATAAGTCAAATCTGGTCAGAAGAAAAACTACAAGGCTTTTTCAAGTGTGGTCAATGTAATTATTGCAAGTTTGCGGAAAAGTGTAAAAAAACAATTACTCTGCCCAACGGCAAAATATACACGATAAACCATTTCATGAATTGCAATACGAACTACATAGTCTATGCTGTCACCTGTATATGTACCAAGACCTATATAGGAAGCACTGTGAGGCCTTTGAAAATCCGGATTTCAGAACATTTGAGATCAATCAAAAACAGAGACATTAGATACCCTTTGGGAAAACATTACCTAATGGACCATCCAACACAAGATACAGATGGCATAAGATTTTTTGGAATTGAACATGTTAAAATAGGCCAAAGAGGAGGAAACAGAGAACAAAAACTTCGCCAATGTGAAGCTAAATGGATTTGCATATTTGACTGCTGTAATACTGGTCTGAACTCAGATACAGAAATGGGCCATTTCTTGTAGATTGTATATACGTCATCTTTAAAAATTGTGCTAATGCAAATAACATAAATCAAGATACTTTTTCTCTCCAATGTTGTAAAGTGTGACATATTGATATATGATAGGTCATAATTTTTGACACCTATGGAAAGTCAACAAATAAGTTACAAGACAATGTCTCCAACCCGACAAATTGTGCGAGGTTTAACCAAGCCAGTTACAAAAAATGAAATTATCCTGTTGTTTACTCACCGCGAACAATATTTGTTATAGAAAGGGCACTCCCGATCCAAAATGGCGATCGGCTCGCTCCCGGAGCGTCATGACGTCATTACGTGGCGTCGTGACGCAACGGACGCGATACAAATGGCGGCCATTCTGGGAGATGCATCGAACACTCGAAACCGGTGCATCTCTGCAGAATGGAGCCATGAATATACAACTCTAAAGAATTAAAGATCTCAGGTAAGCCCCGAACCATTTAGAAAACATACATCTAGAACATGAATACATCCTTGTATTCTGACTCTAAAATAGTCCTGTTTCCTTTTAGAGATTACACATCAGACTACTTAGCTGCCAAACTTGGCGGATTTACACTTAATGAGGACAAAGGATAAAGAACCAATGTGTAAGTAATTTTGATATCTGTATATACTAACAACTGGAAAAGGGCATACTTGGGGCAACATACTAAGTACAATATTGGTCTTGTTCCCTTTTTTTCTTTTTTTATAGTGAAAAAGCGCCTATAATTACATATCCCTCCTGATGAACCATGTGGAATTAAACATGGGGAAACACGTGTAGAGGGTGTACTATTTCTGAAAATAAAGAAATAAGAGGATGTGAGGGTATACTATTTCTGAAAATAGAGGGTGTACTATTTCTGAAAATAAAGAAATAAGAGGATGTGAGGGTATACTATTTCTGAAAATAAAGAAATAAGAGGATGTACCATTTCTACAAGCAAATTGATGTGAAAGAAAACGAATTATCATGTTCCTAAAGGATGATTAATCACAAAATTAAATACCCATTAAAAATTGGATTACTTTGAAAAAGTCTCGATTTTTGAAAAACTACAATTTGGAGCGCATAGTGGAATTTGTGGAGAATGTTTGTTATAAGTCAAAAAATATGCCTGTTACGAAAATCAAAGGACATAATTCTGCCATAAAAACAATTGGCCTTATGTCACACAAAGATGCCTTAATTGACCTGAACCAACTTAATGAGGAAAGCCAGGTGGCCTTGAACCTGAGGAACATTGAATTAAAAACATGGCGAAGGCACATCCACCATGCAGGGCCGTGTTGCCTACGCTCAAGAGTTATCTAGTTGTGACAACTTGAACATTAACGAGGCAGAGGCCCCGGCACAACAAAGTGTTTTCCTCCCCTGACCCAGACCCAGATGTCACATTTCTTCAGTTCTGCTGCAAATATAAAGTCTTCTGTACCATCTCTAACAGATAAAGACTTCCATGACAATTGTAGCTTGCTGTCAGTTGATTCCATTCAAATTAATAAAGAGGTGCTAACTAATCCTATATCATCAAACGTCATTCTGACAGGTTCGAGGTTGTGAATTCTCTGATCGGACCAAGCCCCAAAGTTGAACCTGAGGGGATCCACCCAATTGGGTAGGACTAACTACATTCTCAATTGCAAAAGGCAATGTTGCAGCTGGAAGAGAAGTTGGTTGTTGGATCAACTAATGCCAGTAGCAAATTGGACACCCACTCAACTTGTTTTGAGGAGGTACCAGCAGAAATGCAACTATTGCTGGGGTGGGGAGCAACTTCATCCAGCAAACTATATGCAAGCTTAAATCGCTTGGCATTGCTAATAAATCTACATCAGATCCCAGCACTGCGGAATTTGATTTCGGATGACGTACAATGGATAAAACTGCCCCAACAACCGCATGCATTGAAAAGTACAATCGCACATCATTACAAAACTCTTATGGGATTACCAGTTAGATTTGAATTCTATAGGCCTTCATCTTTATGTCTTTAAATCTATGGATGATGCTACAAAGTTTATCGAATTCCTTCCGCCCATGGCCAGCACGTCTAATGAGGTTGTCCAAAATGGACAACAAATAGATGCCATGATTATCATAGGGAAGGAGCACTCATTAAATCTCTTGTAAAACCAATTGCTCAAATTGAAAATTCATAACATTCTTATCTTTCAACAATCTCTTGGAATTGTTGTGGATATAAAAATCTGTTTACATGGTTAAATCTTTAGCTGAAGTAGAAAAACCCTCTTTTTACTCCTGCAAGAAACAATGTCAATAGTTGACGTTCATTTGGATGGTTATACTCCGTCTTCATACCAAGCTAAAAGAGGACTGGCTGGGTGACCTGCAGGAAGCCTTGCAATTCTTATAAAAAACAATCTCAAATTCTCTCTGCAGCAAATACATTCTTCTCCTGAGTTATTGGTTATTGAGCTTTCTACTGATGCTTACGTGATTCGTTCTCTTTTGGTTATGTCCTTATACTGGAATCCATACACAAACCCGCTGCAGGGGATGCGTGATAATTTAAACATAGTATTGACAGAAGCTATTATTAGGAATCCTACTTCTGTGATCATAATTGGAGGGGATTTTAATTCAACATTAATCCCAGAAGTCAATACAAATGTTGATAGTTCTTCTAAGTGCCACACAAATACCTCAATTGAAAGGGGGATGTTATGGGCACAGTTTCTCGCAGGGTGGGATATTCATATAGTGTCTGTGAAATCTGATGTGCCCAATGTTACCTGGCATCGTGGCAATGCAAGTTCTTGTATCAATTATATCACCATGTAACGTGATTTAGTTGGGAAGGCGTCCTCTTGTGTATTGTATGACTCGAAGACTAGTGATCATCTTATGCTAAAGTATTTTATTGACATTTCTGTTCCTTCCTATATGGCTATGTCAGTTTTGTGTTTGCCAGAGATAGACAGACATATGCTGTCTATCCGATGGAAGCCCTCCTTATGCATACAGTTATCATATCTTATAAATCGAGACATCTGGAGAGTTGAGGATTCAGTTACAAATAGAGGAGAGCAGGTGTTAGCTGATGCTTGGAATGAACAGATGATTCATAATCATCTCAGCACGCTAGTTTCTTCTGGGAATATTGGGAACTCTTCCCAGCATGTAAATTCATTTAGTTCTGCAATTAATAGCCTGAAGCGCAATAAAAACGCTGCACTCAGTCGACGTAAGAGAACTAAAGGGACTTATCATGAATATCTTGGCATCAAAAAGGCAGTCATCTCGAAGTATAAGGTAGAGGTGAAAGAAATCAAAAATTTACAATATTTGGAAAACAACCAGAACATGATTAAGCTTCTATGTAAAAAAGAAGTGAGAGAGACTTGGGCAGTTCTAAGGAATCCCTCAGGTAGGCTAAATACTGAGATGCATGCTTCAATATCAGGCAACACATGGATGAATTTTTTTTCAAAATAAATATAAATTACCTCACAGATTCCATAATTTGAATTCCCTAGATTTGGCGAAACAGATGTCATCTAAATGTATGTGGGAAATTTACGATGTCATTTGGGCCATTAAGAAGCTCAACTACCCTAAGGTGGCTGGCCCAGATGGCCTTCCACCGTGTGTAGTGAAAGACAACCCCGATTTTTGGCCAGCCATCTTGAAGCACCGTTTTGACATTGGGCCTCATTACACGGTAGGCGGTAGGGGTTTACCGGTACCGGTAAGGGCACCAGTACCGCTAAACCCCTACCACCTTACTACGAGTTCCCTTTGCGGGACCCAACTTTAACGGCTGGTTTTACCAGCCGTTAAAGTAGGGTGCCGCAAAGGGACCTCGGAGCTAATTACAGTACCGCAATTTGCGGTACCGTAATTAGCACCTTCCCCATTCCCATTATGCCCTATGGGGGCAAAAATGGGAATGGGGAAGAGCCTTGGTGAATGGGGAATTACCACCCCTGCTCACCTTGGAGTAGGGCGGTAATTCCGCCATCCACCAAGGCAGACACGGTAAAATACCGGTGGCAACCATGTCGCTAATAGCACCATGGTTACCGCCTACCGTGTAATGAGGCCCATTGTCTTTCTCACAAAAGAGATCCCGTAATCATGGTTGTCTTGTTTATTATTCCCCTTCACAAAAAAGGTGCGTTAGATAATCCTGAAAATGTTTGTCCAAATGCATTGATAGATACATCAGCAAAAATGTTTGCCTTTTTCGTGTTAAAGGAGCTGATTTCTATTATTTCAACCCATAACACTTTATCATGTTTTGAAACTGGATTTAGGAAATTGATGGGGACTTGGCTAAATGCAACAATATTAGCTCACATTTTGGAGTCTTTGCATCAATCCAAGAATGGCCCTATATTTATGGCCTTGTTAGATTTATCATCTGCGGTTGATAGCGTAATTAGGGGTATTCTGTGGGAAGAAATTCTACGGTTTAAAATCCCTGCTCATACTATTGCAATGATTGCTCTCCTCCATAATCATACTAACTACTGAGTTAGGATTGATAACTCTGGGCTACTGTCAGAGACTATTCCAACTCAAATTGGAGTTAAGCAGGGCTGCAATCTTGCAGCCATGCTTTGTAATCTTTACCTAGCCAATATTGATGCCTTGTTGACTAATTTGGACACCTTTCCAGTCAAGCTCAGAGCTCTGAGAAAGAACTGGCTAGCATTCGCAGATGATGTGATATTATTTGATCGCACACCATTTGGTCTGCAGAAAGAAACAGCACTATTTTTCATTATTTTGTGTTCAACATAACCTGGCCATGAATCCTTCTAAGTCAAACATTTTGATATTCTCTGATAGGAAAAAAGTGGCATGTTCTCAATGGACCCTTGAAGGGAACCCAATTTATCGAACATTGGGAACAAACTATTTGGGCTACAATTTGACCAATTTGAATTCGATTTCAAAATTGATCAAATTCTTTTAATTGCACAGATGAGGATTATCCTTTCCAAATTTTGCAAATTCTCCCTTTTTCCTTTGATTGAATTGTATTCACTCAAAGTAGAAGCCATAAGTTTATATGGCCTTGATCTATGTCTCTTGTATATTGGGGATGTTCTTAATAAAATCCAAGGCAACATTTGGAAAACTGGGTTGGGTTTGCCTCAAAGCATTACCAATGTTGTAATTATTCATGAACTGGGTTTGCCCTCGCTTGCCTACAAGTGACTATGGAGAAGGATTTCTAACTTCTCAAAAATGATTGCTCCCGCTCCAAATTCGCTTTATAAAGATCTTGCATGGATTTTAACTAGTGACACACCAGCATCTCTAGCATTATTTAAAACTCAAATGTTGGCTGTTTTGGACAAAATCGCTATGACTTCACAGGATCTCACATTGCGTCCATGCTCTGTAAAGCGAAAGTTGGTGCAAGCTGATTGGGAAAAATACATCTGATCGGATTGGCTGCTACAAATCACACATGGAGTATGCAAAATTCAGGCATCCCCGAAAGCCACACTTATTATATCTAAAGATATTCCCTTGTAATCAAGCGAGGAGGATGTATATGCAGTTTAGATTTCAGCCGGTGACATAATTTAGTTTGTGCAAGTATTATGCAATTTTTTGCAAAACGAAAAAATAACTGTACATTTTCTTTTCACAAATGAATATTTGTGTGACATTGTTAATGTTGTGTTTTGCTTTAGCCAAAAACTAGGCCCATTAGACAGCATTTTGTGTGACATTGCATACCCCTTTTAGTCTGTGACATAACTTATGCTAATTTGTGCAAATTATCAAGCAACTTTATACCATATGAAAAATAATCAGCCATTTCTATTCCACAAATGAAGATTGGTGCGATACTGCTAATGTTGTGGTTTTCTTCAGCCAAAATTAGGCCTACTACACAGCATCCTATGTGACCTTTTTTATGTTGTGGTTTCTTTTGCAAAAAATAGGCTTTACACACAGCACCCATTGTTGTTCACAGGATCTGTGTCATTGATTTTGTTTTATTTTACCCCTTAGACAAAGTAAGGGTCAGCCAGGATAGTTTCATTTCTATCTCGACATCTTGTCTGCCAATACTAAATCATTTTTTGTGGCAACAGGCATATATGGGTTACATATGAACAATCTGATCTGGGGTTGTACCCCTATTTCTCCTAAATTTTGCATGACTCTGTGTTCATTGACGTAATTGGTCAATCAGTGTGTTCTTTTTCTATAAACTGTGTTATTCATGTATGTTCTTTGATGTAATTTGTACTTATTAAATTGGTATGTTTTTTGTTACAAACAATAAAATACAAGAAAGTTCTTGTTTAATATGTATCTATTTTAGTCTCATAAGCTTGCCTTCAGCGGTGAGATACCAGAAAATTAAATACTGACAATTTGATATAATCTGCTGTTTAGGCTACCAGTTGAACTATTGCTGATAGCTATTTAAATGATACCTTTAACTTAGTTTGTTCAGGAACACCCTTGTGTTTTCAGATAGTTTTTGGCTCCATTAAGTTCCTGAACGTTTGGGAGTTCCTCTTCTGTATATGTTGCAGTTTAGATTTAACATGATACTTACTAAAGAACGCATGCAACATTGAAAAAACAACTTGAATACGAGTAATGATGTCTGTCAATTTTGTGGTACCGATTATGAACCTGAAACTTTAAAGCACTTAGGGCCTCATTACGAGGAGGGCGGTAAGGGGTTAATGGCGCCGGCAAAGGTGCCGGAGCCGTTAACCCTTGAACGTCCTATTACGAGGTCCGCTCGCGGGACCCGCTCAGGACGCCTGGTTTTACCAGACATCCTTAGCGGGTCCCTAGACCGGCCCAGCATGCTAACAACGGGCCCGTAATTAACGGGCCCATTGTTAGCATGCTCCCCATTCCCATTGAGCCCTGTTCGGGCTCAATGGGAATGGGGATGGACTTGGTCTGGGTTCCCTGAATGGGGAAATACCGGGCCCTCCAAGGTCGGATTGGCCTGGTATTTCCCCATTCAGGGAACCCGGACCTGAGTTTGGAGGTACCTCCAAACTCGCAATGAGGCCCTTAGTTTTGTATTGTAGTTACTTTGAGAGTTGTAGAGAATCGACTTTGCATCAATACTTATATAGCAATTCACCTCAGTCGTGTGAATTCTTCTGGGTTACCTGTATGTCGGGTAAGAGCACTGTCTTAATCTTAGCTCTAGTACGTTTCTTAAAGATCTTAGAAATTAATATTTGTAGTAGGTCAGTTTAATTCTTTTGAAAAATGGTTGGGCAGCTGATAACTAAATTTCATGGTCATCTTTTCTTCCTTGTAATTTTGTTTTGACTATGGAACTGAGAACATGCTCTGTAAATTTTGTTTCTTCATTGATTAGCTAAAATGTGAGGGGTACAATAACTCATAATTGATATAAAACCTGAGATTAAGGTCATACAGAATTCTGCAACTTTGTAACAGGTATATTTTAGCACTAGATAGTTTCATTAGTCACTTACTTTGGATCATGGAATGTTTTAATTTTTAACGTTTATGTAAATAAGTATTTGTAATTGATTGATTTTAAGATGATGTGTTAAAAGAATATTTAATTTTTGTAAAGGTGTTTTTTTACCAAATACAAACAAAATGCAAACAAAATAAAAAATAAAAAATGTGTCACTTTTAGATAAGGCTAGGTGTTCTGAGACTACAAAAGTGGTGATTTGGAGCAGTATTAACTCAGGTGAAGGCTGAAGAACCTTGGCCTCACATTTTCCAGCAGCTGCTCTTTAGCAGAGGGATTTCATGTATGCAAAATCTCAGACTTGCACGATGTAAACAAAATCCTCATGCAATAAAAACATTTTAACTGGAGAAGTGGTATTCATAAAAGAACCTGAGGGATCTTAACATTATTACAGCTCTACAGAATCCGTGAACCCAGCCTCCTCCTGCAAAGGAGGGTGTTGCTTTTTTATCTATACAAGCAAAAATACCAGGGACACTTCTTCACTGAAAATTGACAATATTGAGAACAGTAACAAAAAGGAAGTAATCTTTAATTCCGGCGGAGAATTATCAGTTTCAATTTGCACTTCTCAATTATATCATAATTTAATTAAATGGGACAAACAAATTAACTCTTTAATGTCCTTTGACACATCTTCCATTAATTTCAAAAGGTCAATGTCAAACAAACTCATGCATGACCTTGCCCATATTTTGTCCGCCATCAAGGAGTAGATTAGATTTTGAGAAAGAAATTCAGAATGTTACTTTTCTGGACAAATTATTGCTATGTTTTTTCATTCAATAATATTTTTATTGATTTGTTATCTTAAAGGAGGAGCAATAGATATTTGGCTATCATAAACAAATGCATAGAAAAGTATTTTCAATGTCCACAGAACTTTAACCAAACTATTTACCGTTCCACAGCCCAACTGCAACTAACCACACCATGATGGAAACTCATGGTGCTTTTGCCTTTATGACCATATAACTTCCACCAAAGAAAATTGACAAATACATTAGGGTCCCATCTCACCATTATACAATCTTCTACACTCCAGTGGAGGCACAAATGTACTCTCCTACTAAGCCCAGAGCTTGCAGTCTATTGTTAATGTTTATTTCATTTGATATATCGTGTCTTGGAACAATACACTGCATCTAGGCGCAGATGACAACACAATATTGCAGAGACATAGGGCCTCATTACGACCCTGGCGGTAAGGGGTTAACGCCAGCGTTAGCTGCGCCGACCCCTTACCGCCAACTACGAGGTCCCTTAGCGCCATGGCGCTTTTAACACCTGCTTTTAGCAGGTGTTAAAATCCATGGCGCTAAGGGACCATGGAGTTAATTACGCCACCGTAATTTACGGTGGCGTAATTAACGCCTTCCCCACTCCCATTATGCCCTATGGGGCAAAAATGGGAATGGGGAAGGGTAAATGGGGATTGGGGACTTACCGCCCCGCCGACCTCGGAATGGGGCGGTAAGTCCGCCAACCACCATGGCGTAAACGTAGTTTACGCCATGGTGGTAAAGTCACGGCCCAGGCGGTAACTTACCGCCTGGGTCGTGATGAGGCCCATAGTGAGTAGAACAGGCACCAGCAAAAGGATTCAAGAGAATAGGAAAATCTTCAAGGATTTCTGAAAGGGAACCCATTAAGTAGAGTACTGTGAATCCCTAAAAAGGGAGTGCAAAAGACGAGAGACGGCCACAGAGAACCTATGATCTTCTCTAGTCTTACATCTGGAATTTTCGGATGATAAGACTACATGAATCTTGAGACTGAAGATACTGCTGCATAAACACTGGCACATTTTCTCAGCAAGATGGAAATGGGGAAGGGCATAAAGACACTTGAGGACAAGACAATGGATGTTGAATTGAACAGGTATTTAATGAAGTGTTGGTTGGGTTATAGATAAAGGGAACTCCAACATTTTGGACTGACTGTAGAGATTCTAGTTGGTACTGAGGAATGCCATTATTGAGGGCATTTGAATAATCAAGTGTAGAGTTTATGAGGGTGCTCTCTACTTTGGGAAGGTCAACTGGTGGAAGGCAAGGATGACCTCACCTACTTGCTGATTCATACCAAGATCAGCCTCCCAAAAAACACAGACACTTTTTTTTCACAGATTTTGCAAATGCCTCGTAGTTTTGGAGATAGAAGAAGCATAACAGGATCAGATGAGGCACATCTGGAACCCAAAAGCATGACTTCCATTTTCCATAGATTAAGGTGCATCCCATTTTTTACCAAGAGGTTTTAAGGTAAATTGGAGTGTGTTCAGCATACGATTGATAACTCATCCTGAAATTCTTGAGACGGGGAAACAGGGTGCAGATGCACATATTTAAGAATAAATTAGGGAGCATCTATAGATACTATGATCTAACCATGGATATAAGAAACACTTTCAAATGTAGAAAGAAGGTGCTGCATTTCCCTTAAGAATAAAATACTTTTTCCAGCACCTCATTATAATCCATGTGAGTATCAATTGGTGATATTGGGTGCATGCACCTCTCTCCAGAACCCATGTGTGGCTTTCAGAGCTGTAAGGAGCAAACAGTAGTTCTGTGATTAAGTTAATTCCCCCTACAACACAACAGCACAACAGCCTTCAACGGCGTGCCCATTTAGCATACATTTGGAGATTTAGGTAGCGCTAAGCCAGTGATAGCGTGTATCTCCCCACTACCAAGGGCATTGCCGCCAAATGCCAATGAAGGTCGTTTGCAACCCCACAGACTCTCTGCCACTAGACCTGTCCCTCTCTTAGGGCAGTGGTGGTGAACAGAGAACCCACAACACAGTGAAATGTGTACATATTTCGTATTATGTTTTAATGGGTTGGTTAGGAGGATGACCTACAAGATGATTTGCAGTTGAGGCAATATTACTATATAAAACAGGTCAAGGAAAAAGGTTCAGCACAAAGTCTATGCCAATGTACCAAGTCCAAAGGAGCGGCAGTCCAGATCCATCCCTACTCCAAACCCTAGTCTAAAATACCAGAGGGTGAAAATGCATCCGTAGTTTGACGCAAAACAAAGTTTCCAGGCATCCGCCCAGGGCAGAGTTCAGCCATAAACTCACAACCTCTGGGGTTTGAGTACTCCTGCTCACTACTTTCACAAGGCTTGGCTTCTTGCCATGGCTTCGGCCTTTATTTAGGCAGTGGTCTTTGTGTTGGATGGGATCATGGTGCTTGAGTTCCTTTGTTGTGTTGCCTCACATGAATTCCTGGATTAGAGTTCAGGGTCATCCTTCTTGCTCTAGGAGTGTTTTGATTGACAGCATGATTAGGCATTCTCCACACTCCTATGTGAGTATTTGTAGGTAGGATTTATGACCCGCTACATTGTTCTGCACTAGCAAGGTTTATTTATTTGTTTTCATGAACACACTACTCCCACCAGTTTCCTATCTATCTGCATGGACTGGTGTTCCTGCTAATCCCAACAGAGTCTGGGATACAGCTCCCAGCTAGCTCTACTTCCTCACTTCTGGAATCCTAGTGTTATTTTCTTCACCAGTCCCTGACCCCAGGACAGTAGGCTTATCCAGCTCTACTTCTGCCTAATCCTAGTTTCCCTAAAGATTAGGCTCACCTGGTAGAGCCTAATCCCCTTCTCACTTTTTCTGGCTATCTGACTCGCTTAGCTTCTCGCAGCACAGTTTCTCCTCCTCCTTTCACTAGCTTAACTCTCCTGTCACCACTTTCCCCTAGCAACTCTGTCCTCTCTCCCACCCACTCTGCTAAATTCGGACTCATTTTATACACTTGCTGATTGCGTCAGTGCAGGTCCTAGTTTATGGGTCTGATTCTTCAATTCCCTTCTTGCCCTGCAACTGGGCCTTGCATAATAGGTCCACCTCAGTCCCATGATTATGCCGGTGTTGTGCATAATGGACTAAAGATAATAGGCCCATTCAATGGACCCTAAGCGCCATTAGTGGTAAATAGCATGCCCACCATGTTGGAGTCAATTGGCCAATCAATGTAGCCCACACACCCATTTTGTATGCAAGAAAGACCAATTAGGAATGTTTGGAAATGTGATGTTAATTCTTAGCCACCTGTCGAAAGAGAATATAAGAAGAATGGAAAAAGGCTCTACTATTTTTTGACAGCCTTTAATCATTGAGTAACATCTGGAATATCAGTAGATGAAATTGAGACGGCATTGCTATAGATGAAACAAATAAGTGTCCTTGAAACAAATAAGTGTCCGGGAAGGGATGGCTTCCATGTTGAATTGCACTTTACCTATTCCTTAGTTAAATTCTTAAACATATTTGTGTATGCTTCCAAAATCCATGGCATGTGCTCTTATTACTTTAATACAAATTCTCACAAAGTCTTACACAACCTACCTTAGTTTTAACACTGAAGTGAAACTCCTAATTAAAGTATTTGCAATTAGGCTGGGTAGGATTTTGCACATGCTTATTCATGTGAACCAGCTTGGTCCCGTTATAGATCCTTATGGCAATGAGTTCATGAGATAACTATTAGATGCTATTTGCCTACATAAAATGAAGTTCCCCTTCATGCAGTGGTCACTATTGACACAGAAAAGGCTTTTGACTAAGTTGGTTGGAGATATTTAAACTTCACACTATAAACATGTCTTTTTGGCCATTGTTTTATATTAGTTTTAAGGCCTTATATGTCTGAACTCCTGTTCATTTTTCTTATTTGATGCAATTATGATTAAGGCTCCCGGTTCTATGGTATTTATTGTATTGTCATTTCCGTTTGTATTTATCCTTATTCATTTTCTAATAATTCTATCAGTATTATGCATTTAATGTTCACAGCAAGTTCTGTTTTCCCCTTTAAAACAATAGGGGTTGTGTTTGCTTATCACATGTTGCATACACAGAACTAAACACCTCCAAATAAAAACAGGTTTAGTTTACAGCTTTACTGCAAATGGCAACACTTTCAAACCGACAGTATTCAATTTCTGGGACCCACACTGCAACAGATCAAATTAATCGCCATGTTCTCCTCCGTTAGCATACTCACACACCAAACAACACACACACACACATTTTCTTAATATAAACACAAAGACACTGGCACAAGAACTGAACTTGCGCATCAAACCAAGTTCCATTTTCGTCTAAGAAATAAACCAATGCTCTTTAAACAGATGCTATTGTGATTACTGCAGACCCAGGAAACATCTCTGCAGTCTTTTTAAATGTTTTAATAGAAAATCACCTGCTTTGTGTACACTCTACAGGCTCTCAATTTGCACACCATTGGCCCTCAAAACATGACTGGCAGCAAACGGAGACAGACAAGATGCCTACTTTTTATTTTTTTCATTTTTTATAAATAAATACTGAAAGGAACTAGATTGATTTCCATCTGTATTTATGTGTAAACACCATTAAAAAAAGGAAAACAGGGAGCCTAACTTATGATTCCCGGGGAAAAAGACAAGGTTAACCAGTGTCTTTTTATCTTTTTATTTTAGTAAGAGAACCCCTGGCCTCAGGGAGTGGTTCACGAACATGAAGTGCTTTACTAAAAATACAAATAACACACAAAGTAGTCCTGTATGCAGTGACATGCTGGTGGTGTTTTCGTCTCCCAAAACCACAGCATCTCTATTTAGAAATACTTCACAATTTTGGCACAATTTCATATTTCAAGGTACATATGTAAACTGTTTAGACTTATGCCCATTACGTTTTTGTGCCACATGACCTCGTTTTGTGATGCAAGTATCAGGTGGACAGAAGATGGATTGACTTACCGAGGTTTCAAAAAAATGAAAGAATATAACAGAAATCTTACAAGAGAATATTGAAATGCAAAATTCACAGCATTAATACTACTGAATTCGCACATGTAATTTAGATATTTGGCATGGTAGCCCTTTCGCGCACCTAAAACAAGCTCAAGTTTATTGAGTGAAAATTGAAGTGATTTGTCTTGAATGGTAAAGAAAGTTTCCCTTTCACCATCCACTTCAAAAGTACAGAAAAAAGAGGCTTTTGTTTTCCAAATATAAAAAAGGTACAATTGAACATTCTCCCTGCGTGCATTCATGTGGGGTTCAAAAAAGATCAGGGGTTCCACTGGGCATGGGTAAACATAGAGAACAGTTTGATATGCCTGGTTACCCTACTAAGCCTTATGTCCATTAATAAAATAACAGTACACTTAGTTCCATGCTGTCAGTTCGACATGTTTTAATAAATACAAAAAAGTAATTTTAAACGTGGATGAAAACTATCTTTTATGCAATTGTGCCACTTTATGGGGCAATCCTGCACTTAAAACTCGAAATCAAAAATGTCCCTACAAATATTGGGGCTCATTCTGAGCCTGCCGGTCCGGAAACACTGTTGTTTCCAGACAGGCATATTATAGGTCTGCATGCCGGAGCCGTTGTGCCCGACAGGTCGGACCCTGCCGGACAAAGCGGCCATGGTAAGCAGACCGTCACGGAAGCATTGGCACCGTTATTAACGGGTCCGGCTGCAACCTGCCAGTAGTACCTGCACGGTTACTGCTGGAGTCATAATGAGCTCCATTGTGTTCAAGCTAAATTCCTCAAAATAAACCACATTATGGTTAACAAACCTTTACTTACATTTGAGATTTTAAATGTAGGTATACACTGCACGACGAAATAACCAGACCCAATGAGCAAGTTTCCTCGTTGATACTTTGGTAAAAGTACTGCATATGGAGTAGTATGATACACCAACACTGGTCCTCGATTATGCAAACACATTACCCATTTTTGGCGGGGGATGTTAATTGAATAGAAATGTTTTTAGATTGTGTGATTTTTAATTAATTTAATTATGTAGGTCCATACTTCATTTGCAGTCTCTTAATTTGTCACATTGCACAAAATGTTAAATCATTTTCAGATTATGGAGAAAAAGGAAATAATGAGGGTATGGAAATCTACTAAATAATAATCTGTGAGCTGGCTAAAGACCTGGGACCTAATTTACTAAGGAAAATACCAGTCGTAAATCCAATTTATGGCCATATTTTGTCATAATTTACGTTGAGGTAATTTACACAAATTTATCAAACGGACTTACAATAAAAACACAGAAAGGTGGAAGTTAAGAAAAAGAGTGCACATCAAAGTGGAACTTCCGTCAAAGGAGGAAGTTACGCAAAGAAGAAAATGCGCAAATAACCCCAAGAAGACATACCAATCAATATCTATGATACATCATTTATGAAAAATACACAATACCCACAATCATTACAAAGTCATCTGAGGGGAGAATGGTCACACAAAACCCACCATATGTCCCGTAACACGACACAGAACACATCAAACACACATACTACCACATAATACGTGGAACCAAAAAAGAAACAACACCTCCATGCCAAACACACACAACGCCAGCAAAAAAGACATCCATGAACCCCACAGATGCACAGTTGCACAACATCCACCACAAACAAGGACAAACCAAACAATACTGCGATGATGCACAGCAGCACACACAACATGAAACCATACGTCCTCATCTGAAGGCACACAGTGTCACTCCATGCCTCCCACTTCAGGAGATGAACCTCTGAGACCTAACAATAGCACTCATGGCCAGCAATGGGACGATGCTGCTGGTGCAGCTGCTGCATACTAACCGAGGAGGAGACGGAGGGAGCAGGTCTTCTGTACTAGAGTCACCCTGTTCGGCATGACCAACACAGAGGTTTACCGAAGGTATTGCTTCCCTCTATACATCATCATGGACATGTTGCAGGTTTGAGGTGGTATTTGCACCCCATCACCGTCCTTTCACATTACATCGGGACACATGTGAATCTCGTGACTGCCTTGCATTTCTTCGCCACTGGCTCTTTCCAGCAAACCAATGGCAGCATTGCAGGCATCTCCCAGGCCACACAGTGTCATGATGCCTACACCCAGGCATCCGGACCAAGCCCATCAGCCCCAGGAGAAGGCATCTAGACATTTAGTAAAACCTCAGCAGCCCCGGCTAGGGGCTATCTGGGTTCAGTCCTGGTGCTTTAGGCGCCAGGCTCATAGTAGAAATCAGTCCTGGTGCCTAAGGCGCCAGGCTCATAGTCATTACTTACCTCAGGCAGACCATGCTGCAAATGACTCCAATCCAACATGAAGCTTGAAAGGGATGATTTTTCTACAGGGACTATTTTTTACTCGGGTGTGGTTCTAGGAACTTCTTACCTGGGACTACTTTTGAGGCTATTTAAACCATGCCCGACCAGCAACACACGCTTTGCGTTATTCTGCATCCAGCAGCGTAACGCTCACTGTGCCTGCAGCCTGCATCCAGTCTTCTGCCACGCCCGCCTCGAATCCGGAGCTCCCAAAACAAAGAGGAAAGAAAGGGACAAGGTTAGAAAACAAACTTATTTCTATTCCACGCCTGATTCTGGATCCATCTCGTCTCCGGACCTGTAAAGAACATCATTTCTGCACGTGCCACACCTCCAGCTGCAGCGCCGCGTCATACTCACCAGTCTTCACAGCATCCTTCGGGTCGGCGCTGCCTCCATCATTCCTTCGCCGAACTTCGGCACCTAGGAGACAAAAGAAAACCACAAGGTGAGCCGAGGGAACCAACAAATATAATTCTTACCACCATAGACTTACCTGATTTACCACCGGAGGCATCCTTTTGTGACTCTCCATATTTTCATGTGCCGCATCTGTAAAGAGAGACAAAACAACACGTTTTCCACATGCAACATTTACCGGACAGCACCGGGTAATACAGACTCTTACCTGAGCGTCACCAGCTGCCACAAGAGCATCTTTTCACGAGCCAGCTGCAAGACAAGAAAGGATGGGGGGAACAAGAGTGAACATCGGACATATTGAACTCTATGAACTTAATACTTATTGGTCCTCACCAGGAACCTCAGAGTCAATACTCTCCGGAACTCTCCCGAGCCTTCAAACCAGTGAAGTAACTGGAATCGACGCGCCCCTGCAAATCCACGCAGACTGGAGAGCGCATCTTTCAAGAATATAAGGTGAGATTGTTGTGAGGGCATTTCGGAGGTGGTTAGTTGGGGAGGACTGTGGGGGTTCCATCACTTGAATCCACAAGTGGCTAAATCCATCTCTCCACTTGCAGGAGAATATTTCTACGGGTTAAGCAGACAAGATTAGGAGGGCAGATCCAGTCAGTCATCGCTGCACTATGTATCACGTGGGTGGAGACCGCGCCCCTGTGGGAGCCAGGTGAGCGTAACACACAGTCACATGCCCTGCTCCAGATCGTGCCATGCATCATATCGAGCAGCTGACGCCATGTCCACATCCCCTTAACCGAGGATGAACAAAGACAGGTGGGCTGCAGATTCTGTATGGGAGAACCCATGTTGTCCTCAACTGGGGCAGTGGGGATGATGTTGCACATGACAGTGAGCACCCTCCTCATGACGCCTCTGCTGGTAGAGGTGCATGCATTCAAGTGGCCGGCCCCTGCTCCTCTTGAGATTCCCACACATACCAGAGGGTCCCTCCTGTGGGTCTGTGTCAGCCCTGCTTCCAAGGCGTTTACTGCACCCTTCCTTGGTAGCTTGGTGTGTACTGGAATGGTCAGCCTTTATGAGATAACAGAGGCCTATGGTTGCTAGGCATGCTCATTGATCTCATGGCGCTACACTGAGCTGGAAGTCACGCCATGTGCTGGTGGGCAATCCACATCTGGCTGGGTGCTTTTGGACCTTACACACATGTACGCATTCAGGGGAAATTGACTCTCCCATACAATGATGGTGACGTGCACATGCTCACACATGCAAATGGCCAAGGGCACGCGAACCAGCATTGGCAGAAAGGAAAAGAGAAAGAGACGTGTTAAAGCACACTGCCCACCGGACAAGAACGAACAATACAAAACAAGCCACGCATCGCGCTGCAAGCTGCCAGAGCTCTAGGAAGAACACAAAGCAACGCTATACAAAGGCTTACCCCAGCACCCTAAGCATCCCGTGCATTGCAGCTGGCCTGGGCCACTACTGCCAGTGAAGCAACTGCAGTCGAACGCTTAGCTGGCATCTTCAGCCTTCCTTCTTCTTTTAAACACGGTGAGCACAACTGTCTGCGCACCAACCAGCATACCTAACGGATCCATAAGGGGTGGGGTGGAGGGAGAGTCGGGAGACACATACTGAATACCTGTACTTACTTGTCCTTAGGTCTCCATCCAGATCCCCTCACACATCTTACCAGAGGTTCAGAATCCGACCGTGCCCCTCCCTACCACACTGTTCGCTGGGCTAAAGCTCTTCAGTGGATCAGTGGGGGAAGGAGTGGTTTGGGTGCCCATCATAACCAATCTATCCAGTGGGGGCAACGCTTCTGAACAGTCCAGATCAGGCACTCCTGCAGGGCACCAGAGGTAAGCGTTACAGCAGGTGAACAAAAGGATCAGCAAACACCATTCTCAAATTCGATGCAGGA
The DNA here is from genome assembly GCF_040938575.1 of Ambystoma mexicanum. Classification (NCBI taxonomy): domain Eukaryota; kingdom Metazoa; phylum Chordata; class Amphibia; order Caudata; family Ambystomatidae; genus Ambystoma; species Ambystoma mexicanum. The sequence continues at coordinate 395,436,822 of NC_090924.1, read as the reverse complement.
CGCAGAACGCCCCACTGGTCTCCCATTTTCTGGAACACCAACATGGTCCAGACAACTTAAGATGGTGAGTGATCGATAATGTAACCAATGTCACTAACATCAGCAATGCCCTTAACTACAAGGAAGCGTGGTGGATTATCAAATTAAAAGTGCTCATTGAAGGAGTCAATGCGGCAGTTCCAGCTTACTAACAGAATTCATAATGGGTTCCTTCTTCCCAACAAGCCCAGATACAATTGGAACCATACGCTTTACTAACCTCTGGGCCCCTTGGAGCCTAGGCTACTGCACTTCTTCAGGTCATGCCACCAGAGCACTGCCCAGATTTGGAAATGCCACCACAGTGGTTCTCTAGCCCCGTGCCACTGACAATTGGTACCCACGAGTTCGGTCTATACCAACCTTAAACTCCCAACTGAACACCGCTGCCACAGACAAGCTCATCCCCGCTTCCCCAGACAGGAAATAATGGCCCATCACCAACGAGCCACATAACCACACTCCCACCAAGCCTTGAACACTGCCTCATTACACGTATAATGACCTCTCCAGGCACACTTCCCTCTAATTGCAGTTACATGCACAGCAGGTCCCCGTGGGGTTACACGGACACCGGGTCCACTTCCCACCTGTGTTCCCCGTGAGCCAAACTACCACCTTATGACTTGGTGCACCACACCCTTGAGACACGCTCCTCTTTCATGTATTTTGAATAATTGTCAAACATGACAACACAGCTTCAGCTTCTTACTTTCATATTCACCTTTTTCTGGAATTTGAGGACATTTATTCACTATCCTCCTGATTAGCACAGTACCTCTCTTGCTCACAAGCATAGGCAGGATTAAATTAAAACCAATTATGAAACAAAAGATGGAATCAACACCCATCATTACTATATTGTAATCACATTGTAGCTTAGAAATTCTTTTGAGTCAATGGACTCGAACGCAATTCAATTTCACTTGCCCTAACAGCTTCAAAATGGCAGCTGCACGCACGCGTGGATGTCATTGCGTCATTATTTACACAAAGACGTCACTGCACAGCATATAAGGCAGCCATTTCCTGATCTTAATCCATGGCAATCGGGCCACCCTAGCCATTCTCCTACATGCGAATCTTTCTTGAATATGGTTAGCAGACCTTTAGGAGTTGTTTCTCCCAGCTATCTTGAATAAGAGGTAGCATTTTATGCATTTAAGAAAATCATTGTACCAGTATCCCCTAATATGGGTTTTGTTACAGGATTGAAATAGAGATATTTGTGCAACATTTGCAAGAATTCAACAGAGAGAACTACTAAAACATTTTTCAAATTATGATATGCATACACTATCTTCCAATCAGACTGCTACCATGAGTGAGTATTTCTGTTCACTATTCAATTTTTAGAAAATTGTTGACACAACAAGGCTATATATATAAAAAATGATATGTCCTTTGCTTTGTAGGGTTTGACTCACGTATGGTAATCTGAAGGGATGCATTTAACAACATACCAAAAACAAGGAATTTTTTTTTTTTCACTTAAGAGCATACCTGCATTAATTAAACAAATCACCAGGAACTGCTTCACTGTTACCAACTCTCATTACTGTGGACAATGAACCTCCTGAAGAACTGCTCACACCATAGAGCGGGGAAACACGTGTCGAGGTCACAAACAGAGGACACAAACTACAAAAGGACACAAACTACAACATTTAAAACAATTGAGGATATATAAATAACAGCCTTTGAGGACACTAACTGCAAAAGAGGAAAATCACAAAATGTCAAACTGTAAAAGGGCACAAACTGCTAAATTTAAAACAATTGTGGATATGTAAAAGACAATCTTTGAGGACACTTACTGCAAAAAAGGAAAAATTGGGAAACCTTAAACAATTGAGGACATAAATATGATAACTTCTGACTACTCAAGAATTGACAATTGGTGAATCTTAACCAGAGTGTGAGAGCAAGAAGAGTTATGTTATGTCTCTTCACTGAAATCAAAGTGAACGTAAAACCATGAACCACGATTATTGGCAATCAGTGACTTGCAACTAGATTGTCTAATTCACCTATGAAAGACCAAAGAAATATCAAGGCTTAGTACCACAAAATTAAATACGCCAATCACGGGTCGAAAAGATATAAGTATCTGGCTCCTAACACTTCGCAGTGTGTACCAGCAGACACAGTGAGGGATGAGAGTTCTGGATATCTTAACACAGACATTTGTATACAGTTTCCAATCATTGTCCAGCCCCTCTGCAAACTAATAATTTACATGCTAGCATTCTTGCCCAGTTCACATGACAAATACTATAATATTGTACGGATTTAATAAGTTTGCATGTCCATGAAGTTACAATGGTGGCATTGGTTCTCTGATTCACAGTAAGCCTTGTTTCAAGAATCGCTACAATGCAGTTCAACAAAAACACACAATTTGAGTTTCTTCTACATTGTCTCGTTGTTTATATGAGGAGGCTTGTGAGCGCAGCCAACACTCGGATTGCAGGTCATACGGGTCACAAGGTTTCTTTGCATAGAACAAAGAGTCTGCTCTCGGTCTGAAGGGGCCCCTCAGGGACCCTCGCGTATGGAAACAAGGCACAATCACCACACACAAACTGATACGCCAGACACAAGGTTGTATTCCCAAAAGCTAGGGTTTATTGGAAAGCAAATAGTCTCAGTTGGCCAACTGGGTCCCACACCCCTCATCGTGTGTTTCCAGACCACAGGGGACGCAAGAGCAGAGAGAATCGTACAACAGTTACATATATACAAAGCAAGCATTTTAGAATCAGTAGTGACACATCCAATACCGCCCCTAATACATTTCCTTTGAATTGGGCACAATGATTGACAATGATGATGAGTATGACACCTTCAAACATTCATTCAGCAACAGTTTGCAATTCTGCGAGCCTACAGACATAAGTCTTTGTTTTAAAGAACACAATGCTTCTGTTTTTGCAAGCAAGCTGTGCGTAGGGGAGAGACACATTCCAGGCCTTGCTATCGCCTAGTTTCTATTTGTGTGCTGGGGGTCAGCTTGCTCTCCAGGGCTCTACAGGGCCCAGGAAAGGGGGGGCGTAAAGAAGAGCATAATTCAAGCCATTTAATGTTCGCTTCTAACATTTCTACTGTATTGACGAGACTGGCTGGCACCTGTGTACTGATTAGAATGCCTCGCTGCTTACTTCCAAGGATTTGTGAGGGAGGAGACTGGGCATTTCTGTCTGGGTTGCTGCGTTATGTTTCACCATGTCTCTCGCGGCCTTGCGTTATGCACTAGTGGAGCAGAATAATTTTTCAGCAAAGCAGTTTTGACACAAAGCAAAAGGCAAACGTTAGAGAAAACAAAATGGCGATTTCAGTCACCTAAAAATGGCTGCACTTTAGTCAAGTTTATGGCTATCTATTTCTAACACTAAACACATGAGGCGGTTGGTCTTCGGCCAACAAAGTACAATGCCTTACGATCGAGGGGTGTCTACTTTTCCTGGACTGACAAACCCTCCTTTTGGCCGTATGCCAAATGCCTCATCCGTACATTGCATCCTCTTCCGACCAAGTATCTGATTCTGATTCTGAATCTTGCAAACTATTCGTCTCCTCCTCATTGTCATCAATATTGATTGACATGAATTCTTTTACTGTTTTTGATTCATCATTACCGTGAGTACTTGATTTACTAGTGCTCTTTTTCCCTATCATCTGGACACACTCCTCGCTTATTTCAGTACATATCATAGGTAAGCAGTGTATGCAACAGCAACATGTAATGAATATTCCTAGCACTGCTACTAGGATCGCAAATAATTTCCATCCCCATGATCGTAATACTTCCCAGAACCAGGATCTTATGTTTAATTCCCAACTCCCTTCAGGGGGGTGAAGGTCAGAGCTTAAAAAGTGCAACTTTCTTATCGCTTTGAAAATCGTTGGGGAGGAGTCGCTTACAAATATGCAGCACGCTGATTCCACGATTTTACGAAGACCACCACGATCAACCAGGATTACATCAAGAGCCATTCTATTTTGAAGTGACATTAATCTGATTCCTTTTTCCTCTAATGTCATATTATATAATATATCTGTTGTTCCATTTATTGTTTCATCTAATATTCTGGAAAGTCGTCTTATATTATAAGAGTTTATTGCTTGGCCCCAAAATGGTATGAATGATGTTGCTATGTCCTCCATGATCAAACCTCCTTTCTCATTTCGCCGAGGTCTTGACCTGGCCAATTTGGCTATGTCTGCTGTTTTTGAAAGGAATACCCCAGGGAATAGCAATCCTAAGTAACAAGTACCTCCCCAGTTTCTAGGTAACCAGGGATACGCTTTTTCTCCACAGATAAAATAAACAGGATCTCCTACATATACTGGCTCTACCTCCTTATCAGGAACTTCTATATTCATGCATCTAGTGAATGTCCCTACCGAATAGGAACCCTTCTTCCTCAGGCAAAAAGGAACGGACCGTGGACTGTAATTTACTGTATAAGAGGGGGACACTGTATCTTTATTTCCTTCGGGGTTCATCTGAAATGTGATTACAGATGATTTATAGGGCACAGACAATCTATCTTGTGGCATCATTACTGGTGTAATCAATTGTGCTTTGTGAAATATAGAACAACCTACGGGTTTCATAATAATTTCTTTGAATTAATTCATATTTGTTCTATCTAATTGACCAGTTTCACTTTTGTTCCCTTTCCCATAATATAATGCACTCAAGGAAGCGTAACATGCAGAACTCAATGGCAGGGGCTGCACGTACCAACCAATTCCCTTACCACCATGCTGTGGCAAGTGGGCACAGACCCAGCAATTATTTTTTCTTAATATTGAGTATGTCATATTCATTATTAGCAGTAATGTGTTATTCCCATAACCTTCCCTGTGTCTTTCTTCCATTGGGGACAAAGTGTAAGTAATCACATGAATCGGGTTTTAAGTAGTGGAGATGTTTCTTACAGGCAAGAGCACTTCTAATGGGTGTATTTCTTCTAAGTACCATAATACCAGTACGGTCATTATTGGGGCTATTATACTCATCACAGACATGACTATTGTTAAAATCAGCATACAATTTTTTCGGCAATTCTTTTTGTGTAACCTTCCAGTCTCTATGTTTAACTCATTATCAGCAGTGGTGCAGGAGGGGGCAAACGCTTGTTCCAGCATTTTTCTTTCACTTTCTTCTTCTTCAACAATGTTCATCGTGAATATCTCTTCTTGCTGTACTCTTTCAAATGTCAATAAGTTTGGTAATTGTCAACAGTCTATTCTGCCAGTTCTTAACAGCCTGGATTGCTATTCGTTGGGCAAGATCTCTGTTCATCTGCACATTGCTCAAAGAGCTCCACAGCAGTTATCAATTGCCTTCGTACCATGTGAGCCCCTCTTGTCCGTAAGGGGTGATCTGCACATGGATTTTTTAGCACCAAGGAGCCTCGCTTTTGGGCTGTCTGATTTGCACAACCCTCATGCCGCTCTCCTCTAGGCCTCCGGTTCCTACTTCATCCACAATAGGAAACAGAGGCAACAAAGATCAAAAGAAATGAAGATTTGATCACTCCTTCTTCCGGTTCCGCAAATTATACCGCCTTGCTCCTGGTATTGTGTGATCAATGAATAGTGCAGGTGCACTTCCAGACTCAAGCTCGGAGTCAGCTTTTGGCGCAATGGAAGATGATGGTGATGATGCAGATTTAGTTTCAGGCTGCGGCGCAACAAAAGATGGTGGGCGCCACAGTGGTACACGTTCGGTGTCGGCTGGCAATGATGCAGATGGACAACTTTGGGGCACTCATTGCCCTTCCTCTTTTACAGCAATCTTTTCAGGCTTCGTTCCAGGATCAGGCAGATTTTGTGGCAAAGAACTGGCAACCGTTTCTTTTGTTTCTGGACCACTGTCTCTTTTTGATCGTGTTGATCAGGCAGTTTTTCAGACGGTGATGGGACCTTTTTAGCGTGCGTTGCATGAATCCATGCATTCCTTCCGTCTACACGAATGGCCATCTGCATTGTTAAGAGTATCTGGTAGGATCCATGCCACCTTGGTGCAAGCAATGTCTTCCTTTCAAAGTTCTTGATTAGCACCCAATCTCTGGGTTCCAGTGCATGCCCCGGGCCAGTATACCTGATTGGTAATGCCTCCTGCACCTGCTGATGGATCAAACGCAATGTTTGTATTAAAAGATTACAGTAAATGCTGAGCACAGGGTATTCAAGCTCCCTTAACCGTTTCGGCTGCGGTGCACACCAAACATTCGACGGTCTCCCCATCAATATTTCATATGGGGAGAGCCCAGTTCTTGCCTGCACAGATGTACGCATGCACAAATATTGCTTATTTTGGCTTTCAAAATGCCGTTGTGGCGTTCAATAAGACCAGCACTCATGGGGTGTCTAGAACAATCGAATCGCTTGTCAATCTGGAGACCTGCGCAAATCTGCAATATCACTGCGCCCACAATATGCAGACCATTATCTGACCATATGACACGGTGCAGACCAAAACGGAGAAGTACTCCCTGAACATTACTTTTGCTGTGCTCATGGCGGTACAGTCTTTTAATGGATATGCTTCCACCCATTTACTGAACGCACATATAACTACTAGGACATACTTTAAGTTTTGGCATCTCTCCATCTCTATGAAATCAAAATGGATTACCTCAAATGGTATAGAGGGAGGGTCGAAACTGCCTGTTGGAATCACTGTTCCCTTCCCCACATTGTGTTGTAGGCACGTGATACAATTCTGGACCAGCCTCTCAGCATTTTTCTTTATGTGTGTGTTCTCCCAAACTGTGGCTAAATACTGAACTATCTTTTTGGCACAAATGTGTGTAGGGTTGTGGGCCATCGTGACCATTGCAGTTACATAGGAGTTGGGCAGCATCCAGTTTTTACTTCTACCCAGCAACCTTCTACATCTAGTTCAGCAGAGCCCTCAGCCCACCCTTGTATTTCATCAGCAGTGGCTTCTGCCTGCATCTATTTAACAGTAGCAATTCCATTTTCTATCAAAGAGGGCACTTCCTCAGACTGTACTGACATCATTTTAGTATTCAGATCAGTGGCAGTTTGCTTCTCAATCCTGTCTGCAAATGCGTTTCCTTCTCCCACTTTACATGTTACTTTTTTATACGCCTCGCATTTCACTATTGCTAGGCGCTTCAGACATGTACGTGCAGACAGCAATCGTACAATCAAAGGGCCAATACTCTCTAACGTGGTGATAGCATAGGCAGAAGTTGATGTGCCATCAGGTAATTTAAAACAGGAGCCGTCACAAAACAGTTCTCCATCTGGCTCTTTTTGCTGGGTATCTCTTAAATCAATTCTTTCCTTCATTTCTTCCTCAGTAACCATTAAGCAATCATGGGGAGGTGTGTCATTTTCACCGAGTTCTTCCGTGGGCAGTGGCATTAATTCTGCAGGATTCAAAGTGCTACACCTCATAATTTGGATGTGTGGTGCAAAAAGGACAATTTCGTACCCAGTCAATCTAGCAGAGGTGAGGTGTTGCGTCTGCGTTCTATTTAATAGAACGTCTATGGCATGTGGCACCATCAAAATTAAGGTGTGCCCCAATAGCATTCCTTCGGTTTGTTTCACTGATGCAGCAGCCGCTGCAACAGCTCGCAAACAACGTGGTAGTGCGCGTGCTACAGGGTCCAGAACGGAAGAAAAATAGCTGCATGGCCTATTTCTTCCATCTTGTTCCTGTGTCAAAACAGACAACGCACAGCCTTCACTCTCGTGTACAAACAATCTGAAAACGTTTTCATAATTTGGTGTGCCCAAAACTGGAGCCGAACACAATGCAGTTATGAGCAGATCAAATGCTCTCAGACATTCTTCATTCCACTGCAAAGGCATCACAACATCCTTTTTTGTCAATTCCACCATTGGTTTTACAATCAATGCAACGTTTACAACCCACTGCCGGCAATAGGAAGCCATGGCTATTATGGCTCTGACTCCTTTCTGTGTCTTTGGAATAGGCATACCAGAAATGCTCTCTATCCTTTCTGGCGTCAGTCTTCTCCCTTCTCTCGAAAGTAGGTAACCCAAATAAGTCACCTCCTTTCGACAATATTGGAATTTCTTTAAGCTTGCTCTGTGGCCATGCACTGCTAAGTGTGTTAATAATGAAAAAGTGCTCTTTTTACAAATCTCCTCTGTATCTGCAGCGATCAATAAATCATCTATATACTGTAACAATACACAACCTGCCGGTAATTCTAGCATATCTAGCTGTTCTTTCAATGCTCTGCTGTAAATACTCAGACTCTCTGTGTAGCCCTGTGGAATGCGTGTGAATGTAAATGATCGTACTCCTAATGTGAAAGCGATCACATATCTGCTTTCCTTGTGTACTGGAATGCTGAAGAAAGCATTCTTCAAGTCAATGACACTAAAGTACTCAGCCGAGGCAGGACTCATTGTCAAAATTGTGGTGACGTCTCGGACCAATGGGAATTGAGTATCTACTACCTTGTTTAGTGCACGCAGATCAATTATGAAACAATATGGTACCTCATTACCTCCTTTCTTATATACTGGAAGAATGGGACTGTTACATGTGCTGCCTGTAATCTCTTCAATCACTCCCAATTTTACCAAATCCGAAACAATACTTTTCAATCCTTTCTCTCCTTCTACTGAAATCTTGTACTGTGGAATACGCGTTAACGTTACTCCTTCCTTTAGAGCAATCTTTACTGACTTTATCTTCAAACATTCCACATCATTGTCATTCATCGCCCATATACAAGTTGGCACTTTATTCAATTCTCCTGGCAAAGGTTTGGACAAAAATTTAGATACCGGTACATTGTGTGGTGAAATGGTCAAAAATACTCCATCTGGCGTACAGTGGATAACTGCACTCAGTTTTTTCAATAGATTTAACCCCAAAAGATTTTCCCCACAAGTCTCTGTTAAGAGAAATGGACAATATTCAGTGAATGGACTTAACGTCACTGCTACTGGTTGGGACACTGGATCTATCACTGGGGTACCTGCGAACCCTACTGAAATATTTCTTTGCCCTGACAGTGGTATTTCTGGAACTGAGTGATGATCTATTGAGCACTTCTGTGCCCCCGTATCTACGAGAAAGCTATGCTCTCTATTCCCGACTTTCATTTCTACGTAGGGTCCTTTGTGATTCACAGGAATAGGCACTGGTTCCGACCCCTGTCTTGGGCTGTCCTATTGGGGAAACAACACATCATCCGATGTGTAATCGCTGCTGTTATTGTAGTACGCGTTTGATTGGGTGTCAAAAATGTTCCCACCCCTTCCTCTATTCCCATTTTGTGTGTTTTGATGGCTCTGATTCTGAGTAGAAGTTTGATTCTGAGCTTGGTTCTGATTTTGGGTACCATTCCCTTGACTATGTTGGTGCTGATGCATGTTATTTCTATTTTGCCCATTAGTTCCTGGATGCCCCCTATGCTGTCTTCTCTGGCCATACCCATTTCTATTTTGCTGATGTGGGCATTGCGCTCACCAATGACCTTCCTCTCTGCAATACACACACTGATTTAATCCCAGAGGCCCCCCATGCATGTTCGAATTACCTCTGTCTTGTGCGTTTCCTCTTCCTCTATTGTGTCCCGCCACTTGCTAGAGTAGCACCCTTGTTTTCAAATTCGCCCTATCCTTCACTTCTTTCTCTTTCTCCGTGTTCACTCTGTTCTCATAATATTGGGCCATATGTAATACTTCACTCAACGTTTTTGCTTGCCATGCACTTTCCGATGTCATTATTAACTTTTGAATTGGAAGTATTAACCCTCTCACATACTTATTGACAAATAGTCTTTTTCCTGCTTCTGTGCTTACATCCTGTCCACTAAAGTCTGTGAATACTTCCTCAAATCTATTAAAATAATCTGTAGCTAACTCATCCTTGCCCTGAATGCACGCAGTCAATTTGTCCCATTGAATTCTTCTTTCTGGAACAATTTCTTTCAATTTTTGTATTATCCGTGCTGGTAACGCCACCATATTTGGCCCCAGTTTTCCCCCCACTTCTTTATTCCTATCCTCCAGTATTAAATTCGCCCAAGTGGCGCCAGTGGCTGTTTCATCATCTACTTTTCTTATTGCTTCCATATGTCTGCTGGCAGGATTACTGGGAATATTAGATCTATATCACCCATAGCGAACACGGATGATTGCAGATAGGACCATTTCCTTATAGAATCCCGCCGGATTCTTTCTTATATCTGGAATCGTCTGTTTTATGTTATTCACTTCCTGTCTGGAGAAGGGGATATGTACATATTGGGCTGTATAATGTGCTTCCGTTACCTGCGCTGCGCCCCCATTAACACCAGGAATTTCTACTTTTGGCACAAAGGTAGGTGAGACTTCTCTCATGGAAATACCGCGCTCACTGTTCCTCCCCCTTCTCTCATATGCAATAATATTCCCAAATCAAGTGATAAGGCTGTTTCTCCTGTTCCACGTTCTAGTGCTAACTTATATACTGCCATCATTTCAGGGGGGCTGGCTTTCTTCTCATCTATATCTTTGTCTATCAAATATTCAACCATTGCCTGCAGTGCTTTTCATTTCATGGGCAAGGGGTATTCATCAAATATCTCATATATTTCCATTGTGGGGATACTAGGATCTGAAATCCATTTTAACGCCTCTCGTATACATACTTTTAGTTTATCACCTGTCTGTCTTGACGATGGCAAAAATCGCCGCTGTATATAGGGCACCGCCGCTTCCTTCCTTCTCTCCTAATATCTTTACTCCTATACCCCGGTGTGGCAAACATTTCAGCATATTCATCATAAAGTTCATTCTTAAATTCAAAATGTCGGTCTACATGCTCCCTTATTTCTTCATCTCTCTCTCTACAACGGGCTAATGCATTCAAATCCAATAACTGTTGTGGCGGTAGCCTTCCAATTAACTGTGTCCATCTCGCCGTTAAATATTCCCCCATGCATTCCAGCACTACCTGTCTTTCATTGCTCCTCCTGAAGTCATACATCGAAGCTAGCATTGATGTTTCATCATTCCCGTTTATATACATCTCTGCCTGTTCTTGCAACTCTCGCTTTCTCTCCTTGCTGATCGCACTGCGGGTCACTCTCGCACATCCACTTTGTCCGGCCCCTTCGCTTGTTTCAATAAGTTCAAGTTCAATTACAGGAGGGGCAGATGGGACAGAAACGAACTCTAGGGAGGGAGGTGCAGATGGGACAACGGGAATGGAAGTGACTGTTGCAGCGCTGACTGGCTAATGGGAGGCGCTGATTGTGCAGTCTATGGCTGTGCTGGGATTTGATCAGTAGGGAGGGGCTGAGCAACTGGAGGGGGCTGAGCAATAGTCAGTGACACAGTCTTTTTAGTCTCTTCTCTTGGGCCTCGCTTTGTATTAGTCAATAATTTATTTATCAATTCATCTGATGAATAAAACTCTCGTTGTGGGTATATTTTTTCTATACTCAACTGATCGCGTCTATTTGACTTTCTCAAACTATTATTCCACTCCTCCTCCTTTTCTTTCACTCTCTCTGCTTTCGACTAATGCCTGCGTGCATGTTTCTCTCAACTTCTACAACGAAGCATAGCTTCCCTCCTCCAGTCTCTAAGGATATCAAATGCTGCAGGGTGTGTTTTCTTCTCCATCAACACCTTCTGCAAGTTATCTATTCTCGTAATCTCAAAACTCCCATGATTTGGCCACTGAAGATCTTCCTGTTTTCTGGTTTGCCTATGTCAAGTCTCACAAAACATTATCACTCCTACACCATATTTCACGTACATCTCATACTCCGGCGACCCCACTGGTGGTGCGACCTGGCCAGTTTCCAAACATTGTCTACCGCAGCGGAAAAATCCCGCTAAGGTGGACAATAACCCAGGCATGTTTTAACCCTACCCTTGGCTAATCAACCTTACACTGGGTATTTTATTTTGCAAATTCAACTCTCATCCAATACCAGGATTACTTTGAATCGGGGCACGACTCACCTGATCAGTCAAGTCACCTCTCAAGACGCAATTCGTCCATATACTGACGCAACCAATGACGTTGTGTCTGCGTATCTTGGCTCACTCTGTCTCATTTTGGGACCCTCGCCTCCTTGTTCTCTGGCCGGGCACGTCGATCAGGGATCAGTTGTGTGCATATCTGCAAAGGAGTCTCTCATCGCTTTCGCAGTGGTGCCCTGAACACCTCTTGATCCCGGCTCGATCGTTGCGTCCTCGCCGTTCTCTCCGCCTTCCTTATCTTACAACGTACACGATGGAACAAGTGGGGGAGGGTCCCTATTCGGGCGCCATCTTGAAGGGGACCCCGAGGGACCCTCGTGTATGGAAACAAGGCACAATCACCACACAGGAACTGATACGTCAGGCACGAGGTTGTATTCCCAAAAGCTAGGGTTTATTGCAAAGAAAATAGTCTCAGTTGGCCAACTGGGCACCACGCCCCGCGACGTGTGTTTCCAGACCCCGGGGGACGCAAGAGCAGAAAGAATCGTACAACAGTTACATATATACAAAGCAAGCATCTTACAATCAGTAGTGACACATCCAATACTGCCCCTAATACATTTCCTTTGAATTGGGCACGATGATTTACAATGGTGACGAGTATGATACCTTCAAACATTCATTCAGCAACAGTTTTCAATTCTGTAAGCCTACAGACATAAGTCTTTTTTTAAAGAACACAGTGCTTCTGTTTTTGCAAGCAAGCTGCGCGTAGGGGAGAGACACATTCCAGGCCTTGCTATCTCCTAGTTTCTATTTTTGTGCTGGGGATCAGCTTGCTCTCCAGGGCTCTACAGGGCTCAGGAAAGGGGGGCCGCAAAGAAGAGCATAATTCAAGCCATTTAATGTTTGTGTCTAACATTTCTACTGTATTGACGAGACTGGCTGGCACCTGTGTACTGATTAGAATGCCTCGCTGCTTCCTTCCAAGGATTTGTGAGTGAGGAGACCGGGCATTTCTGTCTGGGTTGCTGCGTTATGTTTCAACATGTCTCTCGCGGCCTTTCGTTATGCACTAGTGGAGCAGAATAATTTTTCAGCAAAACAGTTTTGACACAAAGCAAAAGGCATACGTTAGAGAAAACAAAATGACGATTTCAGTCACCTAAAAATGGCTGCACTTTAGTCAAGCTTATGGCTATCTATTTCTAACACTAAACACATGAGGCAGTTGGTCTTCGGCCAACAAAGTACATTGCCTTACGACCGAGGGGTGTCTACTTTTCCTGGGCTGACAGGTCAGCCTAAATGTTGATACAACTCAAAGGTCGTTCGGCTCGGCTGCAAGTTGAAAACACAGTCCACCATATTAGAACACAAAGCAGGAGTCGAAATCAAAATGGCGGATGATTCTTAAAATGGCGACAAAGTTGATCAGAAATCGAAGCATTTCGGACACGGTTTTCCATGCAACGCGAATGGGCTTAGGCCAATATTCATAACAAGGCGGTATTATATGAATAGTTTAACACCTAAGACTAATGTAATTTAATTGACCATCTTATTTCCACTTATTTTTTCATTTCTAATATTTGAGAATAATAAACAATTCTAAAGAACCACACAACAACGTATTCTATTGTATCTTTACTCAATGAGAAAAAGCACAACCTAGGATTTTTTATCTTTTCTATGCATCAGAGCTAAGGCCAGCCTCTGAGCATACATGAGTTGAAGCCTTTTCTTTTCATTCTTATTTAATCACTCAAATATACCTCTGGAGTGCTCCATCACTGTTAAAAAGGCTGGTAATTTTCCTCACTGTCTGCATCCTTGCGACATTATGCATTTTAATATTAGGGCAGACACTTACCCTAATCTACACTGCTCTTTCTCCGCACTAACACAGTCTGTGTACCACGTTGTCATAACAACGATCACCACAATGTTTATAATATGTCAGTGCATGCGCAGTGGATCCTATACTAATCCCCAGCGCATGCACGTTCCACTTTGCCATACCGCTCTACAGCATCGGTACACCGAACAAGGAGTTCTCCACAAGACGCTGAGGTTCTGCTGTAACATCTAGAAACATAAAGGTAAAACCTTTGTTTTGAACCTTGCAGTCATACACACGAGTAACACACTGCCCAGCAGAGAACTGTGCTTGCAGGTCTTGGCCTTATGTGAATTACCATATGCTAACATTAGCATCAGTTTTACACACCACTTTCCTTCCTTCCATTTCAACATCACACACTCCAGCGCATACGCGTGTCTAAAGGAAGAAAGGATCCATGCTTTTTCAGAAGAATATCCTCACAGCAGGAACAGAGCATCTTGCTATTCCAAACTGGCAAGACTCATGATTTAAGGTAAATCAACCTTTCTCAGTTTATGGCCTCCATACTAACACAGGCCGGTCTTATTAATTGAAATGTGGCAATATGCACTAATGGCCAGGACCATCACTGAACCTGCTCTATGTTTTCAGAGCAAAGCCATTCCCCACCGCTGACCGCAAATACAGCGACTACAGCCACACAGTACTGTAACATCACCAGAAGCCACTGGGAAGGAGGACAAAGACATTGGCCACGTCCTGCTCGCACCCATCAAGTTCCCAGGACACATCCAAGGTCAGTGCTTTCCTTCCCTCAAGGACGACAGAGACTTCTGTCTCTGTCCTTTTAATTTTGCACCCATTCACCTAGCGATCTACTTCTCTAGGTTTTAGTTTTGGGGTTTAAATCATTTTAAAACACTACTTATATGTGTTTCTTCTCTGCCCACCCTTAAGGAGACAATATCCGAGGCTGGGAAAAAGGCAACCCACCAGGGGCCGAAACCCCATTGGACCTAGCAAATTTGCTGCTGAGAAGTCCAGCTTAAACAAGCGTCTATCCCCCAGGTGTAGACCTATCGATTGGTCATCTCTTGCTTTCACTTGATGTTAGGACACATGCATAGGCTTTGTGTTACAGATTTACAGACCCAAAGCATAACTAAATGTGCAAGTGCCAAAAAAAATAATTTTACCTTCTATAATTTGTTTTGACATTGCCAGCACTTGCAATATTATTGTTTGCTTCACACTGAACACGTGTTTGTTTATATGTATTCAAGAAACTTGTCAGTTTGTATATTGTTTTGCACTGTATTTTTATACACAAAAAACTATGTTAAAACAAAAAATGAATTAATAATCGAATAAAAGATAAATAACAGCCAATATAATAAATCTGTTTAATAAGAAAGCAAATGTTTGTTTGTATTTTTGCAGACTGATCCAGCAAATCCAAAACATTGTAGAGTTTGGGTGCCAACAGCTAATTATTTAATGCCACTAGAGCCTTCAAGCAATGTGTGACATTCCACGAACAATGTGGTTTATAGTCTTTCCATCGAATTTTTTCCATTGAATTTATTTTCCATTGAATTTTTTCCATCAATTTTTTTTTCATCTAATGTGGTTTAATACCACTTTCCATCAAAAACCCATATAACACATTTTTTTAAAAGAAATTGGGGTTCCCGCCCAAACCCCCGCTTATTTTCACCCTTTAAAATACCCATTCCCAAATAAACATTTTTTTTTATTTGGGGGTCCCCCCACAAACCCTCATTGTCCATATTTAACCATTTAACCCTTTAACCCTTCATCCCACCGAAATACAGATGCATACATTTTTGATGGAAAAATAATAATTGAAAGATTTTTGCAATGGAAAAATATTCAATGAATATTTTTCGATGGAAATTCATTTGATGGAAGATCATTAGATGAAAATACTAGATAGCAGCAATGTAATGTCATGAATTATTATGTGGTAGGATACCCTCTTGTTGCATACACCTTTTCCCCACCCTGCCAGGTAAGATATTTAGAAACGTATTTCCCTTTTCCAACACAAACACTTTCTCACACCATGAGCGACATTGAACTAAGACCGGAGCGGTTTACCTGACATGTTCCAACACAAGGGTCAGGCAGAGGCAGGCAATTGCTGACAACTACACACACCTGAATACACTTTCCCTTCCCCATACGGATAAAAGGTAGAGGACAAGATCACACTTTGAGCAAGGCCGAACGCACTAGGAAGCAGCTATTCCAGGACGGCTGTTCAAACGGAGTAGAAAAGCAGCGAAACCTGAAAGGACGTCTTGAGAGGGAGTTGCCCTTGCCCTTTTCAACCGAGGCCTGTGAAGCCTCCGTTAAAGAAAACATAAGGCTGGGAATCGCAGCTGGTGAATGGTGTGATGGATGTCAGCGATAAATGGAACCCTCCCACGCTGATAGCCAGAGCGGGGAGACATGGTTACCATCATGGTACTGTCCTTGACTCCAGCAGCAAAAGAAACACCAATGAGTTCAGCACAACCAGTGAGTTGGAAGAGCCTGATAGGGGACCGGACTGTGTTGGGCTCACGTTTTTTGTGAACAAACTTGGTACCAGAGATAGAGTGGTCCGGCGCCACTTGTGCGCTCATTTGAAGGTCTCTAGCTGGTACCCCTCTCCTGAAAAAAGAGAATGTGAAACTACAATAGTATAGGAAATATGAATACCAAGAGGCCATTGGGAACGCCATCATGAAGTGTCAAGGTGGTCATAGAAGGGTCAAGCTAAAATCTCTTGTACAATCGAAAGTCCTTGATACGTTACAGAAGTGTTGACAATTGTAAGACTGTGAGCCCAATTGAGAGAATTTGTGAAACAGGTGCTTGCTCCCGGCTGAGGGGAACGCCATACGAACAGTGATTTTGCAAAGCCAACACTTGTCTCAAGCTGACAGAGTGACCCGGCGAGATGTGATCGCCCTTTGGAAGTCTCTGGGCCTCATTACGACCCAGGCGGTAGGCATGGGTCGTTTACGCCATGGTGGTTGGCGGACTTACCGCCCCATTCCGAGGTTGGCGGGGCGGTAAGTCCCCAATCCCCATTTACCCTTCCCCATTCCCATTTTTGCCCCATAGGGCATAATGGGAGTGGGGAAGGCGTTAATTACGCCACCGTAAATTACGGTGGCGTAATTAACTCCATGGTCCCTTAGCGCCATGGATTTTAACACCTGCTAAACGCAGGTGTTAAATCCGCCATGGCGCTAAGGGACCTCGTACTCAGGCGGTAAGGGTCGGCGCTGTTTACGCCGCCGTAAACCCCTTACCGCCTGAGTCGTAATGAGGCCCTCTGTTTACCATTGGCAAGCGTTTTAAAGTCTGAACTCGACAGAGGGAGGCTGATGAGTGAGAAAAGGATCACAGCCTAGCTGAAGGTGATCCAAGGGTGAAGGGTAATCACCCAACGTGAAGAACGTCTGAAGGAACTCTTGTTTTGTTGTTTTGGCATATCAGGCCCTCTGAAGGAAGAGACTTTGGGCATCATTATGGGTCTGGCGGTAACCGTGCCAGTATTACCGGTGTGTTGCTGATGGACCCGTAAATATTTATCGGCACCTGACTTGCTGGTAACACAGGGGTATTACAACCCTGGCGGTCCGGAAAGTCAGTCGTTAGTAAATAGTAATTCCCCATTCCCATAGAGTCCCACGGAGGACTCTATGGGAATGGGGAATACGGAAGCACCGGCACCGTTATTAATGGTGCCGTTGCTTCCGTGATCGTCTGCCTACCATGGCCGCTGTGTGCAGCAGGCTCCGACCTGTTGGGCACAGCTGTTCTGGCAGGCAGACTCGTAGATTGCTGGTCCAGAAACAACAGTGCCGGTAAGCTTACCGGCCACGTTGTTTCCAGACCGGCAAACTTGTAATGA
This sequence comes from Ambystoma mexicanum, assembly GCF_040938575.1. NCBI lineage: Eukaryota > Metazoa > Chordata > Amphibia > Caudata > Ambystomatidae > Ambystoma > Ambystoma mexicanum. The sequence goes on along the minus strand of NC_090924.1, from coordinate 395,419,051 downwards.
GGCCCTTTGTCTGAAAAGAGACTTGGACACAGAAGGCCCTGATATAGAGAAAAGGAACTATAAGCTTGTGCCAGAGTAGCCCGCAAGTGTGCTGTTCTCAAGAGTCCTGCCTTGTCCCGTGCTAAAAACATGGGAAAGGGAGACCCCGGCCATAACATCCTGACTTATCTTTTTTTGAACACTTCTTTCTTTTCTTGTGAACATTATCCCACACTATTTTGTAGCATAGTGGTAAGGTTTGGCAATACTATTTTTCAGTATAGGCTCTTTTTATTTGACTAGACTCTACCAGGACTGTATTATTATTATTTGATGGTCGTAGTTTGCTCCCATCTTAGATTTTGGTTTAGATGATGTGTTTATCTCACCCACTTTATAATTAACACCCTTGAACTTTGATTGCTTGTGTCTGTCTTACTTTGATACCATGCCTTCCTTACAGTATGCACACGCATCATCAACCAGGGACAGGTGCGTGTGGCACATGTGGGATGTGACTGTTGATGTGTGTTGTGATGCCATGCATGTGGAAACATAGCTTGTGGTGAAATTGGATACTGCTGGGTGTGACATGTAGTTTGTTCAGCCTATGTGCGTAATGCAGGTGTGTGTATGTTGGGTGATTGGTGTGCTGATGTTGCTGTACTCGTTCAAATGTCAATAAGTTTGGTAATTGTCAACAGTCTATTCTGCCAGTTCTTAACAGCCTGGATTGCTATTCGTTGGGCAAGATCTCTGTTCATCTGCACATTGCTCAAAGAACTCCACGGCAGTTATCAATTGCCTTCATACCATGTGAGGCCCTCTTGTCCGTAAGGGGTGATCTGCACATGGATTTTTTAGCACCAAGGAGCCTCGCTTTTGGGCTGTCTGATTTGCACAACCCTCATGCCGCTCTCCTCTAGGCCTCCGGTTCCTACTTCATCCACAATAGGAAACAGAGGCAACAAAGATCAAAAGAAATGAAGATTTGATCACTCCTTCTTCCGGTTCCGCAAATTATACCGCCTTGCTCCTGGTATTGTGTGATCAATGAATAGTGCAGGTGCACTTCCAGACTCAAGCTCGGAGTCAGCTTTTGGCGCAATGGAAGATGATGGTGATGATGCAGATTTAGTTTCAGGCTGCGGCACAACAAAAGATGGTGGGCGCCACAGTGGTACACGTTTGGTGTCGGCCGGCAATGATGCAGATGGACAACTTTGGGGCACTCTTTGCCCTTCCTCTTTTACAGCAATCTTTTCAGGCTTCCTTCCAGGATCAGGCAGATTTTGTGGCAAAGAACTGGCAACCGTTTCTTTTGTTTCTGGGACCACTGTCTCTTTTTGATCGTGTTGATCAGGCAGTTTTTCAGACAGTGATGGGACCTTTTTAGCGTGCGTTGCATGAATCCACGCATTCCTTCCGTCTACACGAATGGCCGTCTGCGTTGTTAAGAGTATCTGGTAGGATCCATGCCACCTTGGTGCAAGCAATGTCTTCCTTTCAAAGTTCTTGATTAGCACCCAATCTCTGGGTTCCAGCGCATGCCCCGGGCCAGTATACCTGATTGGTAATGCCTCCTGCACCTGCTGATGGATCAAACGCAATTTTTGTATTAAAAGATTACAGTAAATGCTGAGCACAGGGTATTCAAGCTCCCTTAACCGTTTCGGCTGCGGTGCACACCAAACATTCGCCGGTCTCCCCATCAATATTTCATATGGGGAGAGCCCAGTTCTTGCCTGCACAGATGTACGCATGCACAAATATTGCTTATTTCGGCTTTCAAAATGCCGTTGTGGCGTTCAATAAGACCGGCACTCATGGGGTGTCTAGAACAATGGAATCGCTTGTCAATCTGGAGACCTGCGCAAATCTGCAATATCACTGCGCCCACAATATGCAGACCTTTATCTGACCATATGACACGGTGCAGACCAAAACAGAGAAGTACTCCCTGAACATTACTTTTGCTGTGCTCATGGCGGTACAGTCTTTTAATGGATATGCTTCCACCCATTTACTGAACGCACATATAACTACCAGGACATACTTCAAGTTTTGGCATCTCTCCATCTCTATGAAATCAAAATGGATTACCTCAAATGGTATAGATGGAGGGCCGAAACTGCCTGTTGGAATCACTGTTCCCTTCCTCACATTGTGTTGTAGGTACGTGATACAATTCTGGACCAGTCTCTCAGCATTTTTCTTTATGTGTGTGTTCTCCCAAACTGTGGCTAAATTCTGAACTATCTTTTTGGCACAAATGTGTGTAGGGTTGTGGGCCATCGTGACCATTGCAGTTACATAGGAGTTGGGCAGCATCCAGTTTTTGCTTTTCTTGTCTACCCAGCAACCTTCTAGATCTAGTTCAGCAGAGCCCTCAGCCCACCCTTGTATTTCATCAGCAGTGGCTTCTGCCTGCATCTCTTTAACAGTAGCAATTCCATTTTCTATCAAAGAGGGCACTTCCTCAGACTGTACTGACATCATTTTAGTATTCAGATCAGTGGCAGTTTGCTTCACAATCCTGTCTGCAAAAGCGTTTCCTTCTCCCACTTTACATGTTACTTTTTTATACGCCTCGCATTTCACTATTGCTAGGCGCTTCAGACATGTACGTGCAGACAGCAATCGTACTATCAAAGGGCCAATACTCTCTAACGTGGTGATAGCATAGGCAGAAGTTGATGTGCCGTCAGGTAATTTAAAACAGGAGTCGTCACAAAACAGTTCTCCATCTGGCTCTTTTTGCGGGGTATCTCTTAAATCAATTCTTCCCTTCATTTCTTCCTCAGTAACCATTAAGCAATCATGGGGAGGTGTGTCATTTTCACCGAGTTCTTCCGTGGGCAGTGGCATTAATTCTGCAGGATTCAAAGTGCTACACCTCATAATTTGGATGTGTGGTGCAAAAAGGACAATTTCGTACCCAGTCAATCTAGCAGAGGTGAGGTGTTGCATCTGCGTTCTATTTAATAGAACGTCTATGGCATGTGGCACCATCAAAATTAAGGTGTGCCCCAATAGCATTCCTTCGGTTTGTTTCACTGATGCAGCAGCCGCTGCAACAGCTCGCAAAGAACGTGGTAGTGCGCGTGCTACAGGGTCCAGAACGGAAGAAAAATAGCTGCATGGCCTATTTCTTCCATCTTGTTCCTGTGTCAAAACAGACAACGCACAGCCTTCACTCTCGTGTACAAACAATCTGAAACGTTTTCATAATTTGGTGTGCCCAAAACTGGAGCCGAACACAATGCAGTTATGAGCAGATCAAATGCTCTCTGACATTCTTCATTCCACTGCAAAGGCATCACAACATCCTTTTTTGTCAATTCCACCATTGGTTTTACAATCAATGCAACGTTTACAACCCACTGCCGGCAATAGGAAGCCATGGCTATTATGGCTCTCACTCCTTTCTGTGTCTTTGGAATAGGCATACCAGAAATGCTCTCTATCCTTTCTGGCGTCAGTCTTCTCCCTTCTCTCGAAAGTAGGTAACCCAAATAAGTCACCTCCTTTCAACAATATTGGAATTTCTTTAAGCTTGCTGTGTGGCCATGCACTGCTAAGTGCGTTAATAATGAAAAAGTGCTCTTTTTACAAATCTCCTCTGTATCTGCAGCGATCAATAAATCATCAATATACTGTAACAATACACAACCTGCTGGTAATTCTAGCATATCTAGCTGTTCTTTCAATGCTCTGCTGTAAATACTCAGACTCTCTGTGTAGCCCTGTGGAATGCGTGTGAATGTAAATGATCGTACTCCTAATGTGAAAGCGAACACATATCTGCTTTCCTTGTGTACTGGAATGCTGAAGAAAGCATTCTTCAAGTCAATGGCCCTCATTACGACCCTGGCGGAAAGTGACTGACCGGACCACCACAGCGTAAAATAGCGTTTCCGCCATTGCACGATGGAGCAAAGTGCGGCCCATTCCGACCCATCGGGCACGAGCACCACGCCATGGCGGAAGTGCAAAGTCCGCGATGGCGGAAATGACCCCAAAACGGCCCACACCGCCGCCGTACGGCGCCCTAGGTGCAATACCGCCACCCATCATAGCGGACACCGCAGTGAGCGCCAACCGGAAAGTACGGTGACCGTAAATATACGGAAACGGAAGTAAAAACATGGGCCCGGAACGGGAAACAACACCCCGTACACCTATAAAACCACAAAATACACACAACCACTAAAAACACCACCCTGAGACACATCCCAACCCGTCATCCACCCCAGTGAAACCAAGAAAAATGGGAAAAGCAGCGAAGAAAGCGTGCGACCGCAAGCGGCAGGTCCACTTCTCCCGTGAGGAACTCACCGTGCTTACAGAGACCCTCCAGGAGAATGCCGCCGCCCTCTTCTCCACGCAAATGACCAGGACGGCACTTGCGAACAAGAAGGCCATATGGGCCCTGGTGGCACAGCGGGTAAGTGCGGTGGGGACCGCACCCCGCAACCCACAGCAATGCAGGAAGCGGTGGGACGACCTGCGGATACGCGTCCGTAGCATACTTTCTGCCAACCGCAACATTGCCACAGCCACCGGGGGAGGGTCGGAATCACCCATCAAGTTGACCCCCTGGGAAGAAATCTGTGCCTCCACCATTGGAATGGAGAGCATAGAGGGAGTCGGAGGGATGGAGAAAGGAGTGCAGACATCCGGAGAATCAGGTAGGTGGCCCAAATAAAACCATGCCAAATCCACAATGTCCAATCATGTGACTCACATGTGTCCACATAGCGCAACAGCAACACATGGCCAGGAGAACGTCCACACACATTGGCCTGATAGCGCACTTTAAAACTCACAATAAATACATAAATAAGTAAAAACCCCAAAAACACCCACTACACGTGCAGCAGGCACACCCTAACTGCAGGCTGCCAAACAACTGCACCCTCACTCCACACACAAATGAAAGCACCTCCAAGGCCCCGACCCAAATCACCCTCAGGTACCACCCCAATGCATGTGATACATTGCCATTCCAATTCCCACAGACCCATTAATAACGCTCGCCCTCCTTTACTCCACCACAGGGTCCGATCCAAACGACGAGCTCCAGGACACCCCTACCAGCACACCTGCAACGAGGGCCAAGACCGACGGCCAAAGACCCTCCCCCTCAGCTGCACGCATCAAGACACGGCAGCAGCACATATCAAGTGGCAGCACACAGGAGGGAACATCAACAGGCACCCCAGCAGCCAGCATGCCCACAACAGCACCACCACAGGTCCCCCCAATGGATGCCACAGAAGGTACTGCCTCTGGTGGCAGCAGCACCATAGGTGACACCCCATTAATGGCAGCATGCTCCGACACAGAAGACGGGGATGTCGAAGTCAGATCCATCCATGTCCTGTCCCAATCCCCCTGTCTGTTCCATCCCGTACACCATGAGGATACCACGCAGGGGCACCCACAAGACGACGACTGGCCATCCCCCACAAGCCCTGTGGCAGGGCAACATGAGGCGAACAGCCCCTCTGTGACACCACCGCAAATGGCCATGGCCCAGCAGAGGCAACAGTCCCTCGACCAGTTAATCGTGCAACAGCAGCAACTGGCCACGCTCCTCAAGGACCATGCCGATGGATGTGGGGGCACCAAGGCAGACATAGAAACATCAACTGAGACACTTAGGGCACAAATGGAGAGTAGCACCGAGAGCCTGAGAGTCCAAATGGAGAGTAGCACCGAGAGCCTGAGAGTCCAAATGGAGAGTAGCACCGAGAGCCTGAGAGTCCAAATGGAGAGAAGCACCGAGAGCCTGAGGGGGGAACTGCATGCGACGTCCAAAGACGTATGTGCCGAACTTGCCGCAGTGCGCCGTGTGCTCACTGAGCTCTCACAAACCCTTAGGGACATGCATGGACGTGAGCAGGCAGAGACATCATCCGTTGCAAGTTCCGTCCAGGGCAGCCCCCAACGTAGATCTGGGAGGAACCTGCGCTCCACAGGCAGGGGTGCCCCTGATACCCGCAGAGGGGGCTTGCAATAGCGACTGCCCACTGACAATGAGCATCTTTGGACACTGGTGTTCGGGGGGGAGGTAGGAGGGTGGAGGGGGTGTGTTGGGCTCACTTGGGTGGCGGGTCGATAGGGTGTTCAACATGATATCACATATGCCATAAACAATGCACGATCAAACAATGAGATGTGTGGACAATGATCTTTGTGTACTAGGCCATCATAGGCGTACAGTCCATATTGTGTATGTACCAGACACACACAGTGCCACGAGTCCCGTGTCCATGTATCAGCCACCAGGCGTGAGTGCTAGAAGCATGCATCTATGAGATGCTGACGAATTTCACGGCCCTCCTGTGCCTCGCAGACTCCTTGAGGTGCTGCCACATCCCCACCCTCATCATGACCATCTTCAGGTGCTTGCAGATCTGCGTCAGGGGGCATGGGCACATTTCTACGTACGCACATGTTGTGGAGCATGACACATGCCATCACCATCTTTGCAACCTTCTCATGGCGGTACAGGAGTGCCCCGCCAGACCTGCTGAGGCACCGGAAACGGGTCTTCAGTAGGCCGAATGCCTGTTCAATGACTACACGGGTACGTGAGTGGGCATGATTGTAGTCCTCCTCATGCTGGTCCCGTGGGTTCCGGACTGGTGTGAGGAGCCATCTCTTCAGTGGATATCCGGCATCACCTGTATGTGGACGATAAACGAATTATGTGGAATGCCATTGCTACGTACGCACCCCCCCCCCCTTCCTGCCAGGTCATTGCCGCATCACATACCCCACATCATCATGCATGAAATGAGACTCACCGAGTAGCCAGGATCTGTTCCCTGCGTGTCGCTCCATGTAGCGTGGTATTGTAGAGTTCCTCAAGACCATAGAATCATGGGTTGATCCAGGGAATCGGGCACAACAATGTGTAATGATCCTGTTGGAGTCACACACCATTTGTACATTCAGTGAATGAAATTGTTTTCGGTAGCGGTACTGGGCCTCCATGGCATGTGGGATGACCAATTCCACATGGGTGCAGTCGATGGCACCAATGCAACCCGGTATGCCGGCAAGTGCATGGAATCCCACTTTTGTGTTGGTTATTTCCTGCTCCGAGCGTGGTAGAGAGATGTAGTCGTCTGCGTGCTGCAGGAGGGCATTGAGCACTTGCAATAGTGTCCGTGAGAACAGTGGCTGAGAAATGCCATGCAACTGTCCGACTGTGTGCTGGTAGGTGCCTGTGGCCAGGAAGTGGAGTACAGACACCACCTTCAGTAGGGGTGGGATGGCGGTTGGGCTATCTATCATGCTGACAAGGTCAGCCTGTGTCATGTCCACAATGGCGGCTATGGTGTCCCGGTCCAAACGGTAGAGGGTGTGGATCTGCTCATCAGTGAGGTTGAACGGATGTGCTCGGAGGCGTGGGATTGCGGGCTGCCTGCGTGGTGGTAGTGGCTGTGCTGGCGGCCCTTGCTGGCCCTGCCTTGCCCTCCTCCTCCTCCTGCGTCTCCTCCGTGCGGCCGGTTGTAGTTGGTGTTCGTCTTCTTCTTGGAGTTGGAGTACTTGCAGTGCTATCAGGTCCCCCAGGGCCAACATCGCGAGTCCTGCCAGTAGCATTTCGGAGTGGGTGTGGTTGTGGGAGGAGACTGGGTGTGCAATTTATGTGTTTTCAGGCTGTATGGCCTCCACCTGTGGTGATTCATTCCACCTGTGCAAGCTGCTCTCCCCTTTGGGCGAGCACGTCCCGCACACAACGCTGCAATTCGAGGAATGGCATCTTGCTATTACAATCATGTATTAGTACCCGATGGCCGTGTAACATTGGTTGATATGTTCATTCGGCTATGGTCCCATTGTTTCACATGCATTCTTTGCAGTCGCGAACAGACTTGTGAAGGGTCAGTGGAACGTAGTACTCGAGTAACGGTGGACCCTCATGCATCACTGTACCGAGGTTCACCGACGGGCGGGGCCTCCCATTTGTGAGTGAAGGCAGTTGCCATTTTCACACACAGCCGCACTAGATGGATTAATTTGTGATTTCAAGCGGCCACAGATGCCTTTTCGACGTGATGTTGCAAATGAGGAATTCGAAGGGCGGCGCTTTCGGTCTTCAGCTAGCGGCGAGGAGATGCCCACAGGTCTGACTGCAAATATAACGTTCTATTGTTCAGTGTCCTTGGGACAGGGGCCATGGCGAGGATGCAATGATTGATATGAATAGTTTGGGATGCGCAATAGCGAAGTGGATGATGAGGCCGGACGTTCCCAAATACATGTTACTTCACAACACTGGAATTACGGGCTGGGGCACAGTGGATTTTGCAGGCTGCATGACGCACAGACTCAATGGAGTTCTCACATGTTATGTGAGTATGGAAACAGGCGTTATCATTACGGGATGAGGGAATGATGAATGGATGCATGGACAGATGATTTGATACGGTGTTTGCCATGTACAGGGCTTCTTGGAATCTGTCCGCCTCCCCTGCGCTATGTGATGCAGGGCTGCCATAGTGGGACCATCGTCTATCTGGCCTTGTTGAGCCCTCCCTGTCTCGACGCGCCTTCAGACACTTGTGTCCATGCACGTTACCAATCCCATCTGATGGATTCTGTTTTCACAGACGCATGCACAGGTACACTCGTTTGTGATGGTGTTTTCACCTCGATATGGATAGTTATGAGTCGCAAGTGGTTTTGGGGTGGTGATGATCCTTTGGAGTGGGCTAGCATGCATATGGCTGTGGATCTAGTGTGATCATTGAAGTGAGTTGTTCGAATGTAGTTCTGATGGCCATTCTATTCTTTTTCTTTTCTTTTGGTTGACAGGTATCTCCTCCCCTTTTGCCACTGCCATCTGTATGCCACTCCTGCAGATGGGTTTTACTCCCGACACCTGCTGCTTCGTGTTAATCAGTGGAGCAGCATTACGATCTTATGGGACGATCGCCAATGGGCCACATGCCCTTACGCAGTACTAGTGGCTCGGAGCAACATTTCGGCCTTTCAGCTGGACTAGTGCCTCCCTATTGGGACGGCCCTGCGGTTCTAGGCGCTTCCATGTTGCCTTTTCGTACGAGAATGTAGCCCCTGTGTACCATGAAGGAACAGGGCGTCACACAAGAAGTAGCTGGTCATTTATTGCGGATGCAGCCCACAATGGTGAAATGTGTTTTGGAGTTCATGGCCTAATGGCTGTATGGGCTTGGTGAATTTGTTGTGCATTAAATTTCTATTCTGATATGGGCCGTGTAGCGTTCTTCTTTGCAAGTGATATGGCATATTCCTATTTGGGGAGCGATGTATTGTGAGGAGATCTGCATTGGGTTCCAGCTTCGGAGTATAGTTGCGTGGTACTGTGCTGGGCGCGTTTGCCTACGTAGCCCAGTGAGGTCAGGGGTGAGGGCTGCCAATATGACTGTTTGTATGATGTCATGCTCAGGGGCGGGGGATTAGGTTTTGTGTAACAGATGCCGGTCAGCCAGGTGGATTGGTGGAATGATGTGATTATTGGAATATTGCTGGTCACAGGTGCCTGTGTTTGCGTGCGTTTCTTGGTGGGAGACTGAGGTCATGTCCATTGGTATAGCTTCTGTATTCGTGCCATCTGTGCCCTGCAGCTCCCATTGGCCCCTCTTGTGATTCTTTTGTTCGTTGGCATGCATGGGTGACTTGTACATTTCACTGGTTGCATTGTGACTTCGTTGCACCTACGGGGAGTTGTACTATGTGGCCAGGGAGCGGTGTACAGGCACTCAGTGGGGCCGTTTACGGTTGATTCGCGATGCCGTACTTCTCACCATGGCGGAATGGTACTTTCCGCCGTGCTTGATGGCGTTAAGTACATGTCCGCTAGGGTCGGAATTCGCGTACCCTTGCGCCATGGTGCTAATTACGGTTTGGCATGGCGCGCGCGCGCGTACTTGGTGCAGTTAGCGTTGGCGTTCACTACGGTGTCGCTAATGGCATCGTACTTTACGGTGACGGGTCATAGTCGCACCGAGCGCTATTCGATGGCGGTATTGCATTTCCGCCATCGTTTTTCGATTTCCGCCAGGGTCGTAATGAGGGCCAATGACACTAAAGTACTCAGCCAGGCAGGAATCATTGTCAAAATTGTGGTGACGTCTGGGACCAATGGGAATTGAGGATCTACTACCTTGTTTAGTGCACGCAGATCAATTATGAAACAATATGGTACCTCATTACCTCCTTTCTTATATACTGGAAGAATGGGACTGTTACATGTGCTGCCTGTAATCTCTTCAATCACTCCCAATTTTACCAAATCCGAAACAATACTTTTCAATCCTTTCTCTCCTTCTACTGAAATCTTGTACTGTGGAATACGCGGTAACGTTACTCCTTCCTTTAGAGCAATCTTTACTGACTTTATCTTCAAACATTCCACATCATTGTCATTCATCGCCCATATACAAGTTGGCACTTTACTCAATTCTCCTGGCAAAGGTTTGGACAAAAATTTAGATACCGGTACATTCTGTGGTGAAATGGTCAAAAATACTCCATCTGGCGTACAGTGGATAACTGCACTGAGTTTTTTCAATAGATTTAACCCCAAAAGATTTTCCCCACAAGTCTCTGTTAAGAGAAATGGACAATATTCAGTGAATGGACTTAACGTCACTGCTACTGGTTGGGACACTGGATCTATCACTGGGGTACCTGCGAACCCTACTGAAATATTCCTTTGCCCTGACAGTGGTATTTCTGGAACTGAGTGATGATCTATTGAGCACTTCTGTGCCCCTATAGCTACGAGAAAGCTATGCTCTCTATTCCCGACTTTCATTTCTACGTAGGGTCCTTTCTGATTCACGGGAATAGGCACTGGTTCCGACCCCTGTCTTGGGCTGTCCTATTGGGGAAACAACACATCATCCGATGTGTAATCGCTGCTGTTATTATAGTACGCGTTTGATTGGGTGTCAAAAATGTTCCCGCCCCTTCCTCTATTCCCATTTTGTGTGTTTTGATGGCTCTGATTCTGAGTAGAAGTTTGATTCTGAGCTTGGTTCTGATTTTGGGTACCATTCCCTTGACTATTTTGGTGCTGATGCATGTTATTTCTATTTTGCCCATTAGTTCCTGGATGCCCCCTATGCTGTCTTCTCTGGCCATACCCATTTCTATTTTGCTGATGTGGGCATTGCGCTCACCAATGACCTTCCTCTCTGCAATACACACACTGATTTAATCCCAGAGGCCCCCCATGCATGTTCGAATTACCTCTGTCTTGTGCGTTTCCTCTTCCTCTATTGTGTCCCGCCACTTGCTAGAGTAGCACCCTTGTTTTCAAATTCGCCCTATCCTTCACTTCTTTCTCTTTCTTCGTGTTCACTCTGTTCTCATAATATTGGGCCATATGTAATACTTCACTCAACGTTTTTGCTTGCCATGCACTTTCCGATGTCATTATTAAGTTTTGAATTGGAAGTATTAACCCTCTCACATACTTATCGACAAATAGTCTTTTTCCTGCTTCTGTGCTTACATCCTGTCCACTAAAGTCTGTGAATACTTCCTCAAATCTATTAAAATAATCTGTAGCTAACTCATCCTTGCACTGAATGCACGCAGTCAATTTGTCCCATTGAATTCTTCTTTCTGGAACAATTTCTTTCAATTTTTGTATTATCCGTGCCGGTAACGCCACCATATTTGGCCCCAGTTTTCCCCCCACTTCTTTATTCCTATCCTCCAGTATTAAATTCGCCCAAGTGGCGCCATAGGCTGTTTCATCATCTACTTTTCTTATTGCTTCCATATGTCTGCTGGCAGGATTACTGGGAATATTAGATCTATATCACCCATAGCGAACACGGATGATTGCAGATAGGACTATTTCCTTATAGAATCCCGCCGGATTCTTTCTTATATCTGGAATCGTCTGTTTTATGTTATTCACTTCCTGTCTGGAGAAGGGGATATGTACATATTGGGCTGAATAATGTGCTTCCGTTACCTGCGCTGCGCCCCCATTAACACCAGGAATTTCTACTTTTGGCACAAAGGTAGGTGAGACTTCTCTCATGGAAATACCGCGCTCACTGTTCCTCCCCCTTCTCTCATATGCAATAATATTCCCAAATCAAGTGATAAGGCTGTTTCTCCTGTTCCACGTTCTAGTGCTAACTTATATACTGCCAACATTTCAGGGGGGCTGGCTTTCTTCTGATCTATATCTTTGTCTATCAAATATTCAACCATTGCCTGCAGTGCTTTTCTTTTCATGGGAAAAGGGTATTCATCAAATATCTCATATATTTCCATTGTGGGGATACTAGGATCTGAAATCCATTTTAACGCCTCTCGTATACATACTTTTAGTTTATCACCTGTCTGTCTTGACAATGGCAAAAATCGCCGCTGTATATAGGGCACCGCCGCTTCCTTCCTATCTCTCCTAATATCTTTACTCCTATACCCCGGTGTGGCAAACATTTCAGCATATTCATCATAAAGTTAATTCTTAAATTCAAAAAGTCGGTCTACATGCTCCCTTATTTCTTCATCTCTCTCTCTACAACGGGCTAATGCATTCAAATCCAATAACTGTTGTGGCGGTAGCCTTCCAATTAACTGTGTCCATCTCGCCGTTAAATATTCCCCCATGCATTCCAGCACTACCTGTCTTTCATTGCTCCTCCTGAAGTCATACATCGAAGCTAGCATTGATGTTTCATTATTCCCGTTTATATACATCTCTGCCTGTTCTTGCAACTCTCGCTTTCTCTCCTTGCTGATCGCACTGCGGGTCACTCTCGCACATTCACTTTGTCCGGCCCCTTCGCTTGTTTCAATAAGTTCAAGTTCAATTACAGGAGGGGCAGATGGGACAGAAACAATCTCTAGGGAGGGAGGTGCAGATGGGACAACGGGAATGGGAGTGACTGTTGCAGCGCTGACTGGCTAATGGGAGGCGCTGATTGTGCAGTCTATGGCTGTGCTGGGATTTGATCAGTAGGGAGGGGCTGAGCAACTGGAGGGGGCTGAGCAATAGTCAGTGACACAGTCTTTTTAGTCTCTTCCCTTGGGCCTCGCTTTGTATCAGTCAATAATTTATTTATCAATTCATCTGATGAATACAACTCTCGTTGTGGGTATATTTTTTCTATACTCAACTGATCGCGTCTATTTGACTTTCTCAAACTATTATTCCACTCCTCCTCCTCCTTTTCTTTCACTCTCTCTGCTTTCGACTAATGCCTGCGTGCATGTTTCTCTCAACTTCTACAACGAAGCATAGCTTCCCTCCTCCAGTCTCTAAGGATATCAAATGCTGCAGGGGGTGTTTTCTTCTCCATCAACACCTTCTGCAAGTTATCTATTCTCGTAATCTCAAAACTCCCATGATTTGGCCACTGAAGATCTTCCTGTTTTCTGGTTTGCCTATGTCAAGTCTCACAAAACATTATCACTCCTACACCATATTTCAAGTACATCTCATACGCCGGCGACCCCACTGGTGGTGCGACCTGGCCAGTTTCCAAACATTGTCTACCGCAGCGGAAAAATCCCGCTAAGGTGGACAATAACCCAGGCATGTTTTAACCTTACCCTTGCCTAATCAACCTTACACTGGGTATTTTATTTTGCAAAATCAACTCTCAACCAATACCAGGATTACTTTGAATCGGGGCACGACTCACCTGATCAGTCAAGTCATCTCTTAAGACGCAATTCGCCCATATACTGACGCAACCAATGACGTTGTGTCTGCGTATCTTGGCTCACTCTGTCTCATTTTGGGACCCTCGCCTCCTTGTTCTCTGGCCAGGCACGTCGATCAGGGATCAGTTGTGTGCATATCTGCAAAGGAGTCTCTCATCGCTTTCGCAGTGGTGCCCTGAACACCTCTTGATCCCGGCTCGATCGTCGCGTCCTCGCGTTCTCTCCGCCTTCCTTATCTTACAACGTACACGATGGAACAAGTGGGGGAGGGTCCCTATTCGGGCGCCATCTTGAAGGGGACCCTGAGGGACCCTCGTGTATGGAAACAAGGCACAATCACCACACAGGAACTGATACGTCAGACACGAGGTTGTATTCCCAAAAGCTAGGGTTTATTGCAAAGTAAATAGTCTCAGTTGGCCAACTGGGCACCACGCCCCGCGACGTGTGTTTCCAGAACCTGGGGGACGCAAGAGCAGAAAGAATCGTACAACAGTTACATATATACAAAGCAAGCATCTTACAATCAGTAGTGACACATCCAATACTGCCCCTAATACATTTCCTTTGAATTGGGCACGATGATTTACAATGGTGACGAGTATGATACCTTCAAACATTCATTCAGCAACAGTTTGCGATTCTGCGAGCCTACAGACATAAGTCTTTTTTTAAAGAACACAGTGCTTCTGTTTTTGCAAGCAAGCTGCGCGTAGGGGAGAGACACATTCCAGGCCTTGCTATCTCCTAGTTTCTATTTGTGTGCTGGTGATCAGCTCGCTCTCCAGGGCTCTACATGGCTCAGGAAAGGGGGGCCGCAAAGAAGAGCATAATTCAAGCCATTTAATGTTTGTGTCTAACATTTCTACTGTATTGACGAGACTGGCTGGCACCTGTGTACTGATTAGAATGCCTCGCTGCTTCCTTCCAAGGATTTGTGAGTGAGGAGACCGGGCATTTCTGTCTGGGTTGCTGCGTTATGTTTCAACATGTCTCTCGCGGCCTTTCGTTATGCACTAGTGGAGCAGAATAATTTTTCAGCAAAACAGTTTTGACACAAAGCAAAAGGCATACGTTAGAGAAAACAAAATGGCGATTTCAGTCACCTAAAAATGGCTGCACTTTAGTCAAGCTTAATGCTATCTATTTCTAACACTAAACACATGAGGCAGCTGGTCTTCGGCCAACAAAGTACATTGCCTTACGACCGAGGGGTGTCTACTTTTCCTGGGCTGACAGGGCAGCCTAAATGTTGATACAACTCAAAGGTCGTTCGGCTCGGCTGCAAGTTGAAAACACAGTCCACCATATTAGAACACAAAGCAGGAGTCGAAATCAAAATGGCGGATGATTCTTAAAATGGCGACAAAGTTGATCAGAAATCGAAGCATTTCGGACACGGTTTTCCATGCAATGTGAATGGGCTTAGGCCAATATTCATAACAAGGCGGTATTATATGAATAGTTTAACACCTAAGACTAATGTAATTTAATTGACCATCTTATTTCCACTTATTTTTTCATTTCTAATATTTGAGAATAATAAACAATTCTAAAGAACCACACAACAACGTATTCTATTGTATCTTTACTCAATGAGAAAAAGCACAACCTAGGATTTTTTATCTTTTCTATGCATCAGAGCTCCGGCCAGCCTCTGAGCATACATGAGTTGAAGCCTTTTCTTTTCATTCTTATTCAATCACTCAAATATACCTCTGGAGTGCTCCATCACTGTTAAAAAGGCTGGTAATTTTCCTCACTGTCTGCATCCTTGAGACATTATGCATTTTAATATTAGGGCAGACACTTACGTTAATCTACACTGCTCTTTCTCCGCACTAACACAGTCTGTGTACCACGTTGTCATAACAACGATCACCACAATGTTTATAATATGTCAGTGCATGCGCAGTGGATCCTATACTAATCCCCAGCGCATGCACGTTCCACTTTGCCATACCGCTCTACAGCATCGGTACACCGAACAAGGAGTTCTCCACAAGATGCTGAGGTTCTGCTGTAACATCTAGAAACATAAAGGTAAAACCTTTGTTTTGAACCTTGCAGCCATACACACGAGTAACACACTGCCCGGCAGAGAACTGTGCTTGCAGGTCTTGGCCTTATGTGAATTACCATTTGCTAACATTAGCATCAGTTTTACACACCACTTTCCTTCCTTCCATTTCAACATCACACACTCCAGCACATACGCGTGTCTAAAGGAAGAAAGGATCCATGCTTTTTCAGAAGAATATCCTCACAGCAGGAACAGAGCATCTTGCTATTCCAAACTGGCTAGACTCATGACTTAAGGTAAATCAACCTTTCTCAGTTTATGGCCTCCATTCTAACACAGGCCGGTCTTATTAATTGAAATGTGGCAATATGCACTAATGGCCAGGACCATCACTGAACCTGCTCTATGTTTTCAGAGCAAAGCCATTCCCCACCGCTGACCGCAAATACAGCGACTACAGCCACACAGTACTGTAACATCACCAGAAGCCACTGGGAAGGAGGACAAAGACATTGGCCACGTCCTGCTCGCACCCATCAAGTTCCCAGGACACATCCAAGGTCAGTGCTTTCCTTCCCTCAAGGACGACAGAGACTTCTGTCTCTGTCCTTTTAATTTTGCACCCATTCACCTAGCGATCTACTTCTCTAGGTTTTAGTTTTGGGGTTTAAATCATTTTAAAACACTACTTATATGTGTTTCTTCTCTGCCCACCCTTAAGGAGACAATATCCGAGGCTGGAAAAAAGGCGTACCCACCAGGGGCCGAAACCCCATTGGACCTAGCAATTTTGCTGCTGAGAAGTCCAGCTTAAACAAGCGTCTATCCCCCAGGCGTAGACCTATCGATTGGTCATCTCTTGCTTTCACTTGATGTTAGGACACATGCATAGGCTTTGTGTTACAGATTTACAGACCCAGAGCATAACTAAATGTGCAAGTGCCAAAAAAAATAATTTTACCTTCTATAATTTGTTTTGACATTGCCAGCACTTGCAATATTATTGTTTGCTTCACACTGAACACGTGTTTGTTTATATGTATTCAAGAAACTTGTCAGTTTGTATATTGTTTTGCACTGTATTTTTATACACAAAAAACTATGTTAAAACAAAAAATGAATTAATAATCGAATAAAAGATAAATAACAGCCAATATAATAAATCTGTTTAATAAGAAAGCAAATGTTTGTTTGTATTTTTGCAGACTGATCCAGCAAATCCAAAACATTGTAGAGTTTGGGTGCCAACAGCTAATTATTTAATGCCACTAGAGCCTTCAAGCAATGTGTGACATCCCATGAACAATGTGGTTTATAGTCTTTCCATCGAATTTTTTCCATTGAATTTATTTTCCATTGAATTTTTTCCATCAATTTATTTTTCATCTAATGGGGTTTAATACCACTTTCCATCAAAAACCCATATAACACATTTTTTTAAAAGAAATTGGGGTTCCCGCCCAAACCCCCGTTT
The DNA here is from genome assembly GCF_040938575.1 of Ambystoma mexicanum. Classification (NCBI taxonomy): domain Eukaryota; kingdom Metazoa; phylum Chordata; class Amphibia; order Caudata; family Ambystomatidae; genus Ambystoma; species Ambystoma mexicanum. The sequence continues at coordinate 395,401,877 of NC_090924.1, read as the reverse complement.
TTTTCACCCTTTAAAATACCCATTCCCAAATAAACATTTTTTTTTGTTTGGGGGTCCCCCCACAAACCCTCATTGTCCATATTTAACCAATTAACCCTTTAACCCTTCATTCCACCGAAATACAGATGCATACATTTTTGATGTAAAAATAATAATTGAAAGATTTTTTCAATGGAAAAATATTCAATGAATATTTTTCGATGGAAATTCATTTGATGGAAGATCATTAGATGAAAACACTAGATAGCAGCAATGTAATGTCATGAATTATTATGTGGTATGATACCCTCTTGTTGCATACACCTTTTCCCCATCCTGCCAGGTTGAATATTTAGAAACGTATTTCCCTTTTCCAACACAAACACTTTCTCACACCATGAGCGACATTGAACTAAGACCGGAGCGGTTTACCTGACATGTTCCAACTCAAGGGTCAGGCAGAGGCAGGCAATTGCTGACAACTACACACACCTGAATACACTTTCCCTTCCCCATAGGGATAAAAGGTAGAGGACAAGATCACACTTTGAGCAAGGCCGAACGCACTAGGAAGCACCTATTCCAGGACGGCTGTTCAAACGGAGTAGAAAAGCAGCGAAACCTGAAAGGACGTCTTGAGAGGGAGTTGCCCTTGCCCTTTTCAACCGAGGCCTGTTTAGCCTCCGTTAAAGAAAACATAAGGCTGGGAATCGCAGCTGGTGAATGGTGTGATGGATGTCAGCGGTAAATGGAACCCTCCCACGCTGATAGCCAGAGCGGGGAGACATGGTTACCATCATGGTACTGTCCTTGACTCCAGCAGCAAAAGAAACACCAATGAGTTCAGCACAACCGGTGAGTCGGAAGAGCCTGATAGGGGACCGGACTGTGTTGGGCTCACGTTTTTTGTGGACAAACTTGGTACCAGAGATAGAGTGGTCCGGCGCCACTTGTGCGCTCATTTGAAGGTCTCCAGCTGGTACCCCTCTCCTGAAAAAAGAGAATGTGAAACTACAATAGTATAGGAAATATGAATACCAAGAGGAAATTGGGAACGCCATCATGAAGCGTCAAGGTGGTCATAGAAGGGTCAAGCTAAAATCTCTTGTACAATCGAAAGTCCTTGATACGTTACAGAATTGTTGACAATTGTAAGACTGTGAGCCCAATTGAGAGAATTTGTGAAACAGGTGTTTGCTCCCGGCTGAGGGGAACGCCATACGAACAGTGATTTTGCAAAGCCAACACTTGTCACAAGCTGACAGAGTGACCCGGCGAGATGTGATCGCCCTTTGGAAGTCTCTGTTTACCATTGGCAAGCGTTTTAAAGTCTGAACTCGACAGAGGGAGGCTGATGAGTGAGAAAAGGATCAGAGCCTAGCTGAAGGTGATCCAAGGGTGAAGGCTAATCACCCAACGTGAAGAACGACTGAAGGAACTCTTGTTTTGTTGTTTTGGCATATCAGGCCCTCTGAAGGAAGAGACTTTGGGCATCATTATGGGTCTGGCGGTAACCGTGCCAGTATTACCGGTGTGTTGCTGACGGACCCGTAAATATTTATCGGCACCTGACTTGCTGGTAACACAGGGGTATTACAACCCTGGCGGTCCGGAAAGTCAGTCGTCAGTAAATAGCAATTCCCCATTCCCATAGAGTCCCACAGAGGACTCTATGGGAATGGGGAATACGGAAGCACCAGCACCGTTATTAATGGTGCCGTTGCTTCCGTGATCGTCTGCCTACCATGGCCGCTGTGTGCAGCAGGCTCCGACCTGTTGGGCACAGCTGTTCTGGCAGGCAGACTCGTAGATTGCTGGTCCAGAAACAACAGTGCCGGTAAGCTTACCGGCCACATTGTTTCCACACCAGCAAACTTGTAATGAGGCCCTTTGTCTGAAAAGAGACTTGGACACAGAAGGCCCTGATATAGAGAAAAGGAACTATAAGCTTGTGCCAGAGTAGCCCACAAGAGTGCTGTTCTCAAGAAACCTGCCTTGTCCCGTGCTAAAAACATGGGAAAGGGAGACCCCGGCCATAACATCCTGACTTATCTTTTTTTGAACACTTCTTTCTTTTCTTGTGAACATTATCCCACACTATTTTGTAGCATAGTGGTAAGGTTTGGCAGTACTATTTTTCAGTATAGGCTCTTTTTATTTGACTAGACTCTACCAGGACTGTATTATTATTATTTGATGGTCGTAGTTTGCTCCCATCTTAGATTTTGGTTTAGATGATGTGTTTATCTCACCCACTTTACAGTTTAATTAACACCCTTGAACTTTGATTGCTTGTGTCTGTCTTACTTTGATACCATGCCTTCCTTACAGTATGCACACGCATCATGGTCCAGGGACAGGTGCGTGTGGCACATGTGGGATGTGACTGTTGATGTGTGTTGTGATGCCATGCATGTGAAAACATAGCTTGTGGTGAAATTGGATACTGCTGGGTGTGACATGTAGTTTGTTCAGCCTATGTGCGTAATGCAGGTGTGTGTATGTTGGGTGATTGGTGTGCTGATGTTGCTACACATTGGGAGGGTACTGCAATACTGCTCAACATTAGATGGCATTGGACTGATGTGATGAATGGACACATGCCAACTGCTGGAACAGCTAAGGGGTACATGGTCCATTGCCTTTGTGCTGTCAATGTGAGTAGTAATGTTATGTGTGCTATTCACAATGTTTCTCATCCCAGACCTCCACTTACTCAGTCACAATTTCACTACCCGCATAGGCAGGCCATGTCACGAGGACAAGTGTTAGCGGTGTACATTCTTTTATTTAGTGTAGTACATGAGGTAAATAAGTGAGAGTGTGTGGTGCAGTACAAGGGGCAGTGGGGGATATGCAGGAGTGTATGTGATGGCGCCATGGTGCAGGGTGTTCAGGATTTGGTGTCACATGTGGCATGTGTGGGGGAGTGAGAGGGAGGAGGAGGGGTGGAATGAGGTGAGGCTGAGGTTGGATTCAGGAGCCACTTCCTGGGCCTCCCACGTCACATTGTGGCCTTTGGCTCAGCCTGGGATGCCAGGAAGGCCAAGTTGTCCTCCTCCCCAATGGCTTGGCTACCTCCAGGTTGAGTGGCACTCTTGCGAGTGGTTTGTCTGCATGCAGGTTGTGGAACACGAGGCAGGGTGCCAGTGCCCTGCACAACCCTATGCACCCTCTCGGGTCTCCTCATGGGTGCACTGTGCATTGAATCTCCCTGGCACTCCAAGGTGAACCTCAGTCGCAGTGTTCAAGGACATGCCCAGCCCACAAATGTTCAGGTTAATGTATTTGCCTATCTTGTCGATGGTATCCAGGCGACTGGACACGTCTGCAAGCTCTCATGTGATATTGCGCCAAACCTCAGCCACAGTGCCGTCCATGAGCCACTGCTGCTGCAGGTTCTCGCATAGCCACTCTGGTTGCTGCACCCCTGATGGCCCCACATGGTGTGATGGTGCTGGTGCATCCTGAGGGTGGGCTTTGATGTAAGCAGCAGCTTGGGCCTCGGCATGTGGGTCTGACACGGTTGAGGCACTGTTTTGGGAGTGATGATGGGTGGAGGTGATGTACATGGAATTTCTGATGCTGGTGTCCTCGTTGTATACCTCCGCCTACGTGAGGCCTATGTTGTCCTCCACCAGCACTTCTGTTGTCCACACCTCTGCTGGCAATTTGGAGACCCATGCACATGTCTGCTGCTGATGATTCTGCACGGCACTCCTCCTGTGTGGGGAGATGTGGTTGCCCCAGTCCTCCTTCTACTGGGCCTCCTGGTGGGTACGCTCTGGACAGCCAGGTCTTGTTCTCCCTCCTCACTGCTCTCAGAGCATTCTGCAGGGACCCCTCTTGCGTCTTCATGGCTGTGAGGTATATAAAAAAGGACACGTCGGTCCATGGCACAGTGTGAATGTATGCAAATTAGTGACATTACTGTGGCGATATATTGCTATACATTGGCATATATGTGGCCCTCATGCATCTTCCCATTGCAAGGTCAACCCACTGTTGTCGTTCATGTATGTATGATGCCCATAGACATGATGAGTGGTGCCTGTCTGGGCAAGGTGACAATGTGTCAGGTGTTTGTGTGTGCCAGTGTGGTGTCAGCATGCGATTGTTGCATGGCTATGCGTGCGAGTGATGGTGCATTGCATGTCGTAGTTGTGTTCCCAGTGTCCATGTGATTTGAGGTGTGACTGTTGTTGGTGGGGTTGTTGGTGCTCATGTAGGTGTGGCATGAAGTAACGTGCTTGTTGGCAGTGCACAGGTGTCACTTGTGGTGTGGTGGAATGCTCACTTAGTGTGTAGGTGGGGCTTGCATGTCACTGAGCTGTGTGTGTTGTCTGCACCATCTGGGATGCATGTGTCGGTGGTGTTTTGCCAATGTGTGTGTTCTGTAAACATGTGTGTCCAGGGCCGTATCTGGCATTTGTGCTAGGGTGTGTCCTCCGTGCAATCAGCTGATGTGTGTGCACTAGCAATGGGTATGGATCATGGCCTGTGCACGTCTATATTGTGTTCCATTTGAGTCAGTTGTATTAATCATTCAGGTACTGCATGCGTGTCTGAGCCACGGAAGTGGGTGGGGGTGCAAAGGTGATGTACTTACCACAGAGGTCAATGCCTGTCATTGTACCTCGTAGGCCAGTGCACACCTCCTCTGGGATCAGGCTCAGGGTCCTCTCTTCCCCGGATATCATTTCCAACCCAGAGCCTGGTGGTTCTCCTCTGGAAGCTTGGGCCTGGCTGAACTTGGTGTACTTTAGTTTGGCCCTCCACTTCTCATCCAACCACTTCTTTTTTATTTCACTCCAGGTGCGTTGCTCGATGCCTAGGACGGTGGCTTGATCTGTGGACCTGAGCCAGTGTGCGTGTCACTCGCTCTGCATGCTGTGATGCTGTGAACTTTAAAAAATATATTTTTTATATATAGCGAAGGGACATGCCTATGAGGTGGCAGGTCTACCCTTGGGTAATGTCCCGCTGCCAAATTAAGGGCCCAAGCATAGCGAGGGTCCCTTAATGAGGGTGGTGGGGCGTTACCCACAGGGTGGGCCCAGCCACTGAGGAGCATATCGCCATTAGCACTGGTGTAGTGTGCTACAAGGTGCTAAATAGTTTTTTTTCAAAAAAAGTATTTTCTCTCTGTCAATGGAACGCCTTGCAGCATCCCATTCTCGGAGAGAAATTACTATACCAACATGGCCGCCAGGGAATTGGAAGGCGGGACTCCATACATAGCGCTCTTCCCTTTCCATGGCGGCCACACGGGGAAAGGAGCTGCACCGGCGTATCCCACTGCTGCCGCAATGAGGTAAGTGGGATGGGAGGGACAGGGAACAAACAAAAAAACAGGGATGTCGGGGGAAGATGGCAGGCTGGGAGCCAGACATCAGGCGGCTTGGAATAAGGGCTTTCACTGGTAGTGTCAGCCCGCGTTCCAAGCCATCTGATTGGCTTGCTCCTCCGTCAAGGGTGCTCTTTTTTTCATTATGGCCCATCTTTTCAAACCATAAAAATGTTGAGTGAACTACCCTTTTAATACAACAAATGTGAAAATAAGTTAGATAAAATGAAACTCAAATAAGTCAGGTCTTTTATTCTCAAAATCGGTTTATTACCAACACACCAACAAGTACATATGTTTCTTCTTTTTGAGAATATCAGAACCTTAGGTTTACATGGGTTTATAATGAAATCATTTTCCTAACCATTTTCAGAAAAGTTTGTGCTGCAGACCAATCGCAGTAGCGTCAATGAAAATGAGGTAATCCACGTATTCTTAGAGAGGCATAGCCCCACCCTTCTGATGAGGTCCAACCAGACCAAAACATGTGTCTGGGGTTGCTGTTGGCACTCCATCATTGTGTTGCTGGACTGCCCTAGGGCAGGACAAAGACCAATATGCTTTGGATATTTCTCATCTGTAAAAGATAGTGAGCTAAAGAATCTGGGTAAGGCTCTCGAAACTGGGACTACTGTCTGGCAGGGGGACTCCCAAGACCACCCGCCCCCTGTTTTTTGCATCCAGGTATGCCAACTAGTTCAACCTATACAGTCCGGAGCTAATAGGATTATGCCTTGTATTCGTCCAGATTTTGCCAAAACACAACCTTGGGCAAGGCCTCTAGATCTGTCAATTGGTGCCCGGGCAAAACCCTCTCTGTTTAATCTAATTTGTATCATATTTTCTTCATGCAGCAACATCAGCTCTTTTAAAATACCCTCTGAAATATTCCATACTCTTAATTTGTTCCATAAAAGAGTTCTATTCACCTGATTGAAAGCTGAAGATAGATCAAGACTGGCCATTTAGATTTGACTTTGCCTAGATACTTTTGATCTTTTGTGAAGGATTGCCAGTAAAAGACCATTCAAAGTTGTTCCTAGTTGTTTTCTGAACCCTATTTGAAATATAATGTTTATATCATACCGAAATTGTAAGTCCAAGCTTCCACTTCTCTCAATAACATGGTTGCAAAGATTTTACTGGCTACATCATTTAAATAAAATGGGCAGTAATTCACTGAATTCATACTATCTCCCTTTTTAAGAAAGGGAACAGCATACGCTCTTGTCCATGATGGAGGCACCGGCCGAGTGTTTACAATGATCTTAAACAGATGTTGAAAAATGAATCCCCAATACTCTAGGGCCTTTTCCATCTACAATACACAGTAACCCATCTGGACCAGCTGCCTTTCAGCACTTAGATTTTAATACAATCTCCTCAAGGTACTACCGTACAAATTGGACAATTCCTCAGACTTTGAACCTTCTCATAGTACACCCAGGAGCTTTAACTATTGGAAGTGTAAATAACCCTAAAATGGTTGATCCCCAGCTTTTCAGTTATTGGATTTAACATTGCCCCTTCATGAACAGATTTGTAATCATTGATTAGATCCCAGAAAGTTGGTCCAGAATTACAACACAAACTTTTCAACATCTTTTGGATATCCCGATTGCACAGATGCTGTTTGTGTCATTTTACCACATTATTATATCTTTGTTTTGCCATTCTAACAAATCTCTTTAGATCATCACTGTTAATTAAATTTAGCCTCTGCAATCTTCTATCCCTTCTTAGTTCTCTTTTTTAAAACTACCCCCTCGTCAAAAGTATTACATTTTTAAATACAATTTTTTTCTTTAGGAGCTCTTCTAAGAGTTTTCTAATCAGACTCAAAATGTTACCAAACACACACATTATCCAGTTATAATCACATTCTCTGCCGTTTATAAGCACATTTGAAAATGCTTCATTTTTTTTAATAATGCCAAGAGGTCTTATGGCCCTTCTTTCTCAGAACACAGCACACAAAATGAGGCACCTTTTGCACTGCTAAACTAGGACCATGAATGTTTAAAACTAAGCATTAATGATCATTTGCGCTGGAGGGGATTGTGTTTGAATCACCCATATAAGATGACAATAAAGTGGAGACATACCCATGATCTGTAATGGACCAACTATTTCCCCTTCTCCATGTGGGTTCTGTAGTTGTCTCGTTTTGTCATGGCTTCACTCAAGATAGACCCCAACGGTTTGCCAACATTTCTCACTTCATTCCTCTTTCTATTGCTGATTTGTTGTTAGATTCACAACTCCCAACAACCACCCCTGAATCTATTTGTTTGCCAACTCAAACGTATAGTTCAAATCCACTGCAATTAGAACTCTTCTTCATGGCCTTCCATGTACCAGGATTCCAAAATCTCATGTAATGCTTCTAGTATGCAATTTGAGTTGGGCACTAGTGGATTCCAGTATATGTTGATTAATAACAACTCCTCAATTCGGTTCCCTTCATCCCACCAGAGGTTTACAGCTAATGTTCCCTCGCAAACTTCTCTGTATATTTTTGTTTCCATACCCAAAGACATTACCAATAGGATATGTACCTCCCTCCTTGGGTGTGCTCTTGCTTCACTGTTTGACAGAGTTTTAAAGCACAAGTAACCATCCACAGCAAAAGGTCCAGTAAATCATGACTCCGGAATACAAATTATACCAGAACTTTGCAATTTTTGAAGGTGTTATTATTTGCAATTAGTTCATTTCCGCCTCTAGGTCAGGAAAGAACATAGTCACCATTAGCTAAAGATGAACCAAAGAACAATCTATTGATCTACCAGAATAAACTGAACCAGTTAACCAGGTCCAATCGTCTTGACCTGGTTTGGACTCCTTACATCCTTGACCTGCCATCATTGTCAGGGACCAGGGATGTAATTTCACCAAAATGCCAGGGGTAGCAGAAGTGACATCACATGATCCTTGACCTCTGATGGCATCACAGGAGGTGATGTCATTTGAACCCCCAAGTGACATCACCGAAAGTGTTAGCACACAACCTTTGACCCCTTGACAAAACAGGAAGTGGCATCACATAGCATTGTTCCTCAGAACACTAAGACAAATATCGTTACAATATCACTGTAATTTGATATACATTTCATACAAGAATGAATCACGATACAAAGTATTAATATCAGTGTGTATAGGCCAATATTACCAAATTACTGTGAACGTAAGCAGACGTCCAAAACAACAAACTGGATTATTGTACATCACTTGGGCTAAACTGTAAACAGACCAAGTATCTCGAAGAGGCCTAGACCATAAAGTGCAGACATCCAGTGCCTGCCCAGTATCTGGCCACAGACTGGAAAGAGCAACTGACCAACACAAATTCAACCAGAAAAAGCTGATGATCTGGACCTGTGTGTTTTGCTTATTTGGTTCGTGACCCACATTTATTTTTGTTAGATGGAAGACAGAGGGGACGTGTTGGAGGAGGTGTTGCAGGTCACCGTAATTGCAGGTTTTTACATATTTTTTTAAATGTAAGCAACAGCTCCATGACATCACCGCTAGAAAAGCTGATGGGCCTAGAGACCTAGGCTACCCCTACTCATGCCGCCCACCAAAGCTGAAACATGCCTGGGGATGCTTGTGGTCTTGTGTAGAAAGGATGGGACCTTTCTACACAATGGACCAAGCATGATTTACAAATGGTCTTTCCCCTTCTGTAGTGGATTGGCAGGCTGAAAAGCGATGGTCTGGTGGGTTGCCCAGAGCTGTGCCAATGGTTATGAATGATTAAAACATTCCAGCCATCACCTTTCTGTTTTGCTTATTTGATAAATAACCCACCTTTTTTTTGTTAAATGGGAGATAGATGGGAAGGATGTGTGCAGATCACACTAATTGCATGTTTTTTTAATTTTAAAATGTAAGCAAAAGCCCCATGACATCACCCCTAGAAAAGGACCATTTTATTATTTTCTTTGGTCACCTTGCATGTATCTACAGTGTGCCTGTGATGCAGGTCTGGCAGATCTGGGTCAAGTCACACAGTGGCCAGGCAGGATTGGTCAGAAACCACTGGGGCACACCCCGTCTCATCACTGGCCCAGTGCTGCACTGGATGTGCAAAGCAGACAACTATAAACGCTGATGAGATTTGCATTCATCCTGTGCTGTTACTGAATACTGCAGCTTGCTCTTACCAATTCACAGATAGGTAGGCATTGCCACCATAGTCTTCCAGTTGCTATGGTACTGGGTATGGGCTACACAGACAGCCCCACCTCTGAACATAACTATTCAATCATTCTTCAATAATAGACTGCCAACTTGTAAGTGAGGCCAGCTTCTTGGTTTTTCCTGGATCCCTGTTATTTCTCCAGCTAACAAGATTGAGATTCCAGGTGAAAAAAGCTGTGGCACATTTAGCTGCATTTATAACCGCCATTTTCAGGTGCAACACAGATATCTGCTCTTGGAACTGCCCCTTAGTCCAGTGGCCTAGGGGTAGCAAGGACAGGCCTAGAGGTAGCAGAGGGGAAGCCAGTGGTAGCAGCTGCTACCCCTGGCAACCCCCAAATGACACCTCTGTCAGGGACCCTCCTTTCCCCAAAAGGATGGATTATTATTAATTGATCTCTCTTTAGTTAGGAACCTTGGTCCAACAAAGGGCCCAGTCTGAACTTTATGAACATTGATTGACTCTGAAATCAAATATAAATCAATCCCCGTTTGTCATAATATGTCCAATTGATCCCATATTAGCAGAGCAACAATAAGTGAATTGAAGTGTACAGTTACTGTGTCTAATCCAATGTCCTTAAACATAACTACTTCAAAACCCTTAGATGAAATAATTCCCACAGTAGGAAGAGTGTTCTTGAATTTTGAGAGATACGTCTAACCTCAGGCTTTATTAGAATGTGTGGCTCGATGGATTTATTAGGTTACATGTTTGTTATCGAAGGAAACGACCTGATAGGTGAATTCCCATCACTTTCTTCACTCAATGGGTCCACTCGATCATCTGCTGAAGCCAAAGTTACTTCCACAGCATCTTTATTCGGTGCAATCCTCACCTCAACTGTAGAAATCGTTAATTTCCTGCTAAAGTGGAAAACCCTTCTTGTTTTCATTCTTTCCTCAACCTTTTTTCCATGCATTTAGTGGGCAAAATCATTTCATCCTCCTTCTGGTCAGTCGATGTTACTTAGCTCAATAAAGTACTTGATGATTGTTTATTGGTTTATGAGTTTCTTATTCTTAGATTTCTTTCCTTTTGTCATCAGTGGGACCTTGTGTTCCTCAATAATGTTGCTCACAATTATTTGAACATCTTCAGTAGCTTGTATGCTCACTGTACTATTCGGTGAACTGGGCAAAAGATTTGGTGTTAAACAATCTATCAATAGACGGACTCTGGCTATCAAATGTTTTCTGACTTGAGTCAGAGAACTCCTCAGTGATTTGTGTCATTTCAGATCTAGTATTATTAGTATTATTAAACATAGGAGAAGCCCCTGTAGTTGCTATCAGTGTTCCTCTCTTTCTTCTTCCCTCTGGGCCACAACCACCTCCTTTTGGTCTGTGAGCAACATGGATCCAATTAAATGTGAGTTAATGTTAAGTTCTTGAAAATATCATCATACAATCGTACCAACGATTTGAGAGCTAAATGCAAGGCAATAATTGTAGTATGATTTGTTAAGGATTGTTTGCATCTAGTAAAACATTCTTGCCCATTTTGTTAATTCCATTGGCCCTTCTGGTGGATCTTCCATTAACAATTCACTCACATTACATGAAAGCAAAGCAGGTTACCATTGGGGGCCAATCCATACCTTTTTCATAGAACCTGCAACACAAACGAAGGACAAAGGAGTCAAGAGGCAAAGGATGTTTTATCTCTGATTCCAGAAAAACCTCAGAAGTGATCATAGAAAAGGCTTTATTAACCTGCAGACCCTCCTCCTCATCTGTTTCATTAGGTAAGAGTTGAGTGATTTCCCCCCTAGTTTGTTTTTCTGAAGTAGGAGGGTTTTTCATATAAAATGAGATTGTTTGAACGTTGTCAGTTCCCCGACTGACTATACCCTTTTTTGTCTTATTTAACCTGGAGAGAGGTAGAGGCACCACTGTGCTGGTACCTTCAGCTTTATGCCTGCAATTACTTCGAATACTATAGCCAGGGCACTCCCGTTCTTGCATTAACCCACCTGAAACAAGCGGTTATTGATTAATGCTTTCTTACCTCCAGCACAAATTCTTCAATATAGGCATCTCTAAACTAGGTAGCTTTGACTCAGCACCCCAGTCCTCCAACTCATCAGCAGTCTACTGCGATTGTACTTTCGTCCACACTTTTGTGTTGCACTTTTCGTGAGAAAGGTGGTTTAATTTTGCAACCAATGTTGAACAGAAGCATGCGAGTCTCACACAGCTGCAGAGAAGAACAGCAAATTGGTAAGCGCAGTGCAGCTTACTGCACTTTCTCCTGCACTTCCTTGCTGCTCTATGTGCAGGGAAGATGGTTTTATTTCCCAACCAATGTTTAACAGTCACAGGTGATTTCTCCTGCACTTCACCACACACTCCACACAGGGAAGGCAGATTTATTTCCCAACACACGTTGAACAGCAGCAGGTGAGTCTTACACAGCCACAGACTGTGCTCTGTGCAGATTACTGCACTCTATCCCACACTTCCACTAATTGTAAACATGATTGCCCAACCTTCAGAAAATGCTGATGCAATACATAGAGTTATTTGAATTCCCAGCATAGATATTTCTCCATAATGCAAAAATTCAACAATTCCCAATGAATAGGTACATTAAAAAATGTAACAGAACGTGGACTTAGACATTGCAATATTACAAAGAAGGGACTGATCGGATTCTTATCACCTCTATCTCAAGAACCTTTCCTCTACCCTGAGGAGTGTCTCCCATGCCCTGTCAGCAGGAGCTGTGGTAGGAATAGAGAGAGAGATAAGTATATACCTGTCACTGTGCATCAGTAAAGAGACCAGGTAATCAACCCCCTGCAGTGGGTGGCTGCTTCTCATTCATCTGAACAGGAGTGGTTCACTAATGTCACATATATTTGTATTGATAGTCCGGTGCTCAAACCTTCCAGTAACCCTTTTGTGTGTATTAAAGACATGCACCATTTATAACAGAAATAGTTGAGGTAGAGAGGCCCCATAAATAGATGCTCCACTCTTAAAATTCATGTAAAAATATTTCTGACAATGCTCTCAGTAATGAACACTCAATGAATGCTTCTTACACTCTCATGTATAATGTGCATCTTTTAATGATGACAAATAAGTAATAAAGAAACTGTGCTACCATTATGACCACTACACCCAACCCACTTACAATGCAAAAGGTAATTAATGAATGCGCAGCAATCATTGACCTTGCTTCCATGTCTACTCAAGACTTAGACTAATCAACCCTCTCCTAGATATCATAGCCACCTTAAAAATAGCTACCTGCCTCACCAGGTCTCAATACCCTTCTTAATGTGATATCACTGATGGGTAAAATACCTCTCATACTCACTATCTGTAGAAGGTAGGGAGATGAGAGCTGGAGAAGACTGGAGGGCCTAGAGCAATTTGCACAATCCAAAAAGAAATGCCATAAAATATCAAATACCACCTATGAAATCACCATGGTCTATTTAACAAAAATGCAGGAAAATAGGAACACATGCTTCAAAAATAGGTAATGTCAATTGGCAGCAACCATGGTGCCAGCATCAGCCAATTAAGAATAAGATCTGTTCATAGGTGGTCGGCAGACTTGCCTTGGGTGGAAATGTAAACATATTCCCCATACAGCTGAGTCAAAATCAATAGTTCAACTCAAAAGCAAATAGCCAGAGCCTTTGACTTCCACCCCTCCCTTCTGCATAGGGGACAATGGCCCCAGTGCTTCCCACTTCCAGTCTTCCATCTGCCTCATCTGCTAACTCCTGTCTGGTCTGTGCACAGCTTATATCCTTCTCTGCCTTCCGAAACCAGCCTTTTATACTTTTCTGTTTACTACCCTTATTAGCATAATATCTAACAGAAGCAAAAAGCTGTTAAGACTTTTGGCCCGAAAAAGCTGCTCAGCTTACTTGCTCAGTATCAGTGTTCAACATCTTTTTAGGGAAGCAAAAAGCTTGTTTCTGTTAAATGCAAGCCACAAGACTGAGGCAGTCTGCCAATACCTTTCACCTAATTATACAAGCCGCTCAGCAACTACATGCTTAGCAGGAAGGGCTCTAGTCCGGCATACAATCAGGGATGTACTTGCAAGAACCATAAAAAAGATAAGGTCGGCATTAAGGCCAGAAATCCAAACCCAATGTTATACTCCGCATTATACGTTATGAAGAAGCAGAGTTTCAACAAAAATACTTCGATCATATTCACGTTATTAAAATAAGGAAGTTTATTATGAAATTATTATTAGATAGCCTTTCATTGTGAATTTATCAAAGTGTGTGGCCCAAGAACCAAAAAGAGATTGAACAACGTACATTATACAACAGGGAGTTAGAAACTGAAGTCAACATCTTTTTGAAATGGCCTTAATTAGACTTCTTTGGAAGTAGATTTTAAGGAGTTGACGAGTTGTCTGCAATAAGCACGGAGATACATGGGAGCACATTTTATAAGAACCGCAACGTAAATACAAGGCTTTTAGGCCGTGCATTGACGTCACAGCTCATTTTCATTCATTTGAATGTTGTAGAGGAGGGGCAGAACACAACTTGTGTTTCCGATGCTTCCTTCCTCTCCACATACAAATGCTACAGCTTTTGCATCAGCATGCATTATCATGCCAGTGCAAATTCTGGGGATTCCTATGGAGTCCACCAGCTTTATGCACCAGCAAAAAGCAGGCGGACTCCATAGTGATCCATTGTAAATGCTGCCTGCCATGCACGGATGCACGGCAGGCAGTGTTTACTCATTTTGCAGGGAGCTGTGCAAAAGGGAGGGCAAAAGGCGGCTTGTGTGCCGCTTTTTGCCCACACCTTTTGCACTCTGAAGTGCAAATGATGAAAATTCGGCAGCAGGGACCCACTTTCCTGTAAGTCTACATGTAACAGGTCCCCACTTCCGAATTACGAGCAATGAGGTCCATATTGGGGTCATTTTCTATGTTTGTGCAGTGCAAAAATAGCTGTAAAAACCTGGTGTAAAGGTTTTACTCTAGGTTTTTACATCTATGTATGCACTATGGCAGATTTTTAATGTTTTTGCAAGAGGCATGGGGTCAGGGAATGGGGTGACCATTTCCACCTGACTTTTTTCCACACTGTCTGCAAAACCTGCTGGTTGTACAGCAGAATAATATTTTTATGCTGATTTCTATAGAAGCCACGTGTTTATTTGCACATGGTAAATGCTGTCAGTCATAGCCGGCATTACACCTTTCCCAAAACGGAGTGTAAAACAATAGGAGGCAATTACACCATTTAAATAATTTTTTTGACATTACATCTTGCAAATGTGGAAATTTCACAGCGGGGCCAAGGGGATGTAAATTCAAACCTTGGTTGACTCTCCTTGCCATCGCTACTTTTTGCAAATGACTCCCAAGACGTCACCCTTTTATAAAGCAAACTCCTTGTGCCAAGGCCAATGTCAGAGATTACGCACTTTTTATAAATCTTTTCCAGACACTTCAAATATTTCGAGCTGGATGAATTCCATTTGAACTTTTATAATTACTAATGTTAGTAATTATTGGTGTTTTCTTTGTTCTTGACTTGTTATATTTTAACGCAATCTCTCTCTCTCTCTCTCTCTCTCTCTCTCTCTCCCTCTCTCTCTCTCTCTCTCCCTCTCCCTTTCCTGATAGCAGGCAGCATTGAAACATTTGCAGTCACCATTCCCCTACTGCTTGTCACTGATTGTGCTTGCTTTCTCCCAGTGCAGGAACCCAGGTACAGTTATCAAAATCATCCATTTGCATTGGCATCGGATTACCTATGCCAGACCCATTTCAATGCACAGATGTGGGAAAAATGGGAACAAGCTTGTTCTGCGAGGAGTTTCTCAAGAGCCGCAAGAACTGAATGGGCCCAACGATTGGGGAGAATACGTGGTCTTCCTAAATGTTATCTGCTGCACCCACGAGTGTAGTTCACTAATCCCGGTTTGCCTGTTGACCAAAAATGGCATGATTCTAGGCAAATCACTTTGTACATGTGTGCCTTCGTTTTTTATCTGTCAAAACTGCGAGTGCTTGAAAAAGGGATGAATCAAAGTGAGGTATTAATTACTGTACAAAACATTATTTTTACTAGGACAGCAGAAGCACAAGGAAACAAGCGTTGGCAAAACTACAGTTTTGGCTTTCGTGTAGGCATTGTATCTGCATTTTCAAGTCACTGCCACCCTGATACTACCTGGCTGCAAGATTGCAACAGATGACACCTGGTGCTAGTACCTGGGTATATTATGGCACTGCATGGCAAATGCCTAAATAACAGCAATGCACGAGCCAAAACTATTGGATTTGCTAGTGCTTGTCTTTAACAGGAATTTCAATGCACAGAACAGATGCAAGGGCACACATACGGCATGTATATCAAGTAGCTGATGGCACACTTGCTGCTTCACATTGGTTTAGCTGATTTAAAGTTGCAATTAACTAATTAACATTAATAAGGCTGCTCTTAAAGCAAAGAGCAACACTCAGGGATCCCAGGGGGATGTGGTTTGTGTGGGGCGTGGGACGTAATGTTTGGGGATGGCCAAAGGGACTAGCATGGTCCTGGGTGGTCAATGGAGGACTACTTAAACAAATACCCACATGATATGTGTCTCTTTCCATATCCTATCTCTCTCCTACCTTCAAATCCAAAGACAATAATTTCGGCTCATAGGCTGTGCTTTAAGCGCCACCTAATAGCTAAAAACTAAAAAGGATGTGTGTTAGCGAAGTTCACGGAGCTTGCTGTTCACATTTTTATTTTCCTATATTTGACAGACAAGAGTGCTGAGTGACTGTGTCACAGAACCGTGAGCGTGCAGTGCTCTGATACCTCTCCCTGTCGGGGGCACAGGCACATAATTTGCAAAAGCTGTAATAATTTGCTTCGGCGCATTTCGTGACTTGCATAAAACCTTTCCAGTTTCATTGAGGAAGGTCTACACGATAGAAAACAGATGTTCCGAGTCAATTAAGGATCTCCTTCCGGAGTAACAACAGAAACAGCAAGCTGACAATCACAAAGACGAATTGAGAGGCTGAAAACCCAGGCTATCCCAAAAGGAATGGATGTTACAATATGTCTCTTCATAAACAACACAGATATGTTCTTGATGCACAGAGGTGAATATGTTAATTTATAGATTTTGGAAGATAAACAAATTCTGAAGCTCTGGGTTTCAAAAGGAAAAAAACACCAAGAAACTGCATAAAACGTTCATGTAATAATACTTAACTCAAAGCGTCTCTCTAACTGTATAACACAAATGTTAGTTTCTCAGAAAGAGATACAGCTGGACCTAAAAATACATCCTCTGATGACTTGCCAAAGGGGTCTAGCCATATGCAAATCAGTCAGGCACTGCCACCAATGGTAGCAGTCGCGCCCAAACTGCTAGGCCAGGCCCCCGTTGCACGTAAACACAAGTAACCCCAGACATGTTTCGGGCTGGACTGCCCCTCCTGGGGTGGGATCAAGCCTGATGTGCATATGGTCTTTACCCTTCTGTAATAGCTTGGCAGGCGAAAAACGATGGTCTGGAGCGTTGCCCAGAGCAATGGCAGAGGTAAAGATTAATTCTAAACTTTCCAGCCATCACCTCTTTTGTTTTGTTTGGGATCTCCAAGAGGGGCAGGTGCTGCCACAAGCTAGGTTATGTTAGCCCTTGGGACACTGTGGGAAGGAACCCCTGCTCACCCCACCAAGCCATGCAAAGGAAGCAGGAGTTGTAACATTGCCACCTTTAAAGGTACTATCACTTTAAGGGAATTGGTTATACGGGATAGACTCGTGAAGCCAGGCGCACCTGCATGCCTTGGGGGCAGGGCTGGACTGGCCTTTAGGGAACTGTGGAGAAAGAAATCAATTTTTATTCGGCCTGTGCCATTAAGAAATGCAATACAAATAATAAACACCAACACTATTTACAAGTCCCAACGCTCATTAAACACACATCAAATAAATACTTTCTAAATTGAATTAATATTGTCTCTCAATTATTTTAAAGACGCTTTCACATATTCACACAGATCAACTATGATGCAACTCTCATTTCAGCACAGTATAAATGACAGAGACTCAGCTATAGTTCTGATATTATAAAAGATAAAATGCCTTCTCAGGCTCTGTCTCCTCATATCGATCTGCAAGTTACAAATCAACATAAAATGGGGCAAATCTTCAATAGCTCCAGATCCACTGGAGCAGAGCTTGTTATTAGACAGCCATGACATCCGTCCCCTACGAGGTAAAACATTGGCCCTCATTATAAGGTTGGCGGTAGCCTTGCCGGTAAAACCGGAAGGCTGCTGCCAAACTTGTGAAATATTCCGGGACCCGCGAATGGGCAATTACCGGGTCATTACGGCCCTGCCGGACCCAGTAATTGCACATTCGCGGGCGCCGGTATGAAATGCTCCCCATTCCCATTTAAGCCCCATAGGGCTCAATGGGAAAGGGGGGTCAGATGCACCAGCAGCTTTTTTGAATGGTGCTGGTGCATCCGACATGCTCTGCTCGCGGGTGCCAGTACTCCTGCCCAGTCAAACCTGGCAGGCGGGAAGGCACTCGCGAGCACAACTCGTAGTTTGCCGGTCCGGAAGCAACGTTGCCGGTAGCTTACCGGCACCATTACTACCGGACCGGCAAACTTATAATGAGGCCCATTAAGTATTAATATTAAAATAATTAGTCTCTGGACTCGCAACCTTAATTTACTTATCACATTTCCATCAGGAGCTAAGCCCAGGAAATGCTATGAAGATTTCCTAGTCGGCCCCTGAACCCTGGGTCTCTTTTGTGTGATAACCTATTTATTTTCCAATTGTTCTCATAGGAAAAGGGTTGGGCATGATAAAAATGTATATATAACCATTGCCCATATATTTAATGGGGATCCCAGACGCACTCCTTTCGGCCAACAACCTTCCAAATAAGACTTACTATTTTCTATACTAAAGAATTACATGGCCGCAGTAGTGGCCATGAAGTTATGGTTAAGTTGCTGTTTCCATAGAAGAGCACTTTTTGGGCAGCTTATAACAGTGCTCCCCATGGACGAATCCTCACTAAACTTTGCAAAAAAAGTACATGGCCCACTTTGAATTTCTTTGCAAAGTTTGGTGAGGTTGGGTCCCCCCGAAAGCGTGTTTTTTATTATTTGGTGTAAATCCGTCTAGTAGTTTTTTTTTAAAAATGACAAAAATGTAAGTGAAAAAAATTAGTGATATCTGTTCGCTCCGCGGACAGGACAGGGATTGGGCAAGCGCTTGCGTGATGTCCGCGGACATCTGACATGCTTTCTTATTGGCTGCCGTGAAGCGTGCAGTGCGTCTATTGTGAGAGACGCCCGCCATCTTTGTTTATCGGTTCAACGGAGCCTTGCACAGTAAGCTCTGTGTGTTCCTCCCATTCCCCCCGCTCATGCTCTGTGTCTCTCTCCTATTCCCCCACCCCCCGCTCATGGCCCATGTCTCTCTCCCGTTCCCCCCACCCCCGCTCATGCTCCGTATCTCTCTCCCATTTCCCCCACACCCCGCTCATGCTCCGTGTCTCTCTCCCGTTCCCCCACCCCCGCTCATGCTCTGTGTCTCTCTCCCATTCCCCCCACCCCCTGCTCATGCTCCGTGTCTCTCTCCCCTGTTCTCCCCCTACCCCCCGCTCATGCCTCGTGTCTCCCTCCCGTTCCCCCCACCCCCCTCTCATGCCCCGTGTCTCTCCTGTTCCCCCACCCCTCGCTGATGCGCCGTGTCTCCCTCCTTTCCCCACACCCCCCTCTCATGCCCCGTGTCTCTCCTATTCCCCCACCCCCCGCTCATGCTCCGTGTCTCTCTCCCGTTCCCCCACCCCTGCTCATGCTCTGCGTCTCTCTCCCGTTCCCCCCACCCCCCTCTCATGCCCCGTGTCTCTCCTGTTCCCCCACCCCCCGCCCATGCCCCGTTTCTCCTTCCCATTCCCCCCACCCCCGCTCATTTCCCGTGTCTCCCTCCTTTCCCCTCCACCCCCCACTCATGCCCCGTGTGTGCCCTGTTCCCCTCCACCCCCCGCTCATGCCCTGTGTCTTCTTCCCGTTCCCCCACCCCCGCTCATGTCCTGTGTTTCCTCTGTTCCCCCCACTTCCCGCTCATGCCCCGTGTCTCCCTCGTGTTACCCCCCAACCCCTGCTCATGCCCCGTGTCTCCCTCCTTTCCCCCCCACCCCCAGCTCATGCCCCTGTCTCCCCTGTTCCCCCCACCCCCCACTCATGCCCCGTGTGTGCCCTGTTCCTCCCCACCCCCGCTCATGCCCCGTGTCTCCCTTGTGTTGCCCCCACCCCCTGCCCATGCCCCGTGTCTCCCTCCTGTACCCCCCATCCCCCGCTCATGCCCCGTGTCTCCCTCGTATTCTCCACACCCCCCGCTCATGCCCCGTGTCTTCCTCCTGTACTCCCCACCCCCCGCTCACGCCCCGTGTGTCTCTGTTGCCCCCACCCCCCGCTCATGCCCCGTGTCTCCCTCGTGTTACCCCCCACCGCCCGCTCATGCCCCGTGTGTGTCTCCTGTTGCCCCCCATCCCCCGGTCATGCCACGTGTCTCCCTTGTGTACCCCCCACCCCCGCTCATGCCCTGTGTCTCCCTCCTGTACCCCCCATCCCCTGCTCATGCCCCGTGTCTCCCTCGTGTTCTCCCCACCCCCTGCCCATGCCCCGTGTCTCCCTCCTGTACCCCCCATCCCCCGCTCATGCCCCGTGTCTCCCTCGTATTCTCCACACCCCCCGCTCATGCCCCGTGTCTTCCTCCTGTACTCCCCACCCCCCGCTCACGCCCCGTGTGTCTCTGTTGCCCCCACCCCCCGCTCATGCCCCGTGTCTCCCTCGTGTTACCCCCCACCGCCCGCTCATGCCCCGTGTGTGTCTCCTGTTGCCCCCCATCCCCCGGTCATGCCACGTGTCTCCCTTGTGTACCCCCCACCCCCGCTCATGCCCTGTGTCTCCCTCCTGTACCCCCCATCCCCTGCTCATGCCCCGTGTCTCCCTCGTGTTCTCCCCACCCCCCGCTCATGCCCCGTGTCTTCCTCCTGTACTCCCCACCCCCCGCTCACGCCCCGTGTGTCTCCTGTTGCCCCCCACCCCCCGCTCATGCCCCGTGTCTCCCTCGTGTTCCCCCTCACCCCCAGCTCATGCCCCGTGTGTGTCTCCTGTTGCCCCCCACCCCCCGGTCATGCCACGTGTCTCCCTTGTGTTCCCCCCACCCCCCGCTCATGCCCTGTGTCTCCCTCGTGTTCCCCCCACTCCCGGTCATGCCCCGTGTCTTCCTCGTGTACCCCCCACTCATGCCCTGTGTTTCTCCTGTTGCCCCCACCCCCTGCTCATGCCTGTGTGTCTTCCTCGTGTACCCCCACCCCCACTCATGCCCCGTGTGTCTCCTGTTGCCCCCCACCCCCCGCTCATGCCCCGTTTGTCTCCTGTTGCCACCAACCCCCCGCTCATGCCCTGTGTACCCCTCGTGTTCCCCTGATCCCCCGCTCATGCCCCATGTTTCCCTCGTGTTTCCCCAACCCCCAGCTCATGCTCCGTGTGTCTCCTGTTGCCCCCTAACCCCCGCTCATGCCCCGTGTCTCCCTCATGTTCCCCCACCCCGCTCATGCCTGTTTCCCTCATGTTACCCCCACCCCGGCTCATGCCCCGTGTCTCCCTCGTGTTCCCCCCACCCTCCGCTCATGCCCCGTGTCTCCCTCCTGTACCCCCCACCCCCCGCTCATGCCCCGTGTCTCCCTTCTGTACCCCCCACGCCCGCTCATGCCCAGTATCTGCCCTGTTCCCCCACCCCCTGCTCATGCCCCGTGTCTCCCTTGTGTTACCCCCCACCCCCTGCTCATGCCCTTTGTCTCCCCTGTTCCCCCCACCCCCGCTCAAGCCCTGTGTCTCCACTGTTCCCCCCACCCCTCCGCTCATGCCCCGTGTCTCCACTGTTCCCCCATCCCCCGCTCATGCCCCGTGTCTCCCTACTGTACCCCCCACCCCCCGCTCATGCCCAGTATCTGCCCTGTTCCCCCACCCCCTTCTCATGCCCCGTGTCTCCCTCCTGTTGCCACCACCCCTGCTCATGCCCCGTGTCTCCCTTGTGTACCCCCACCGCCGCTCTTGCCCCGTGTCTTCCTCGTGTATCCCCACCCCCCGCTCTGCCCCATATGTCTCCTGTTGCACCCCAACCCTCTTCACTCATGCCCCATGTCTTCCTCGTGTACCCTCCACTCCCCGCTCATGCCCCGTGTGTCTCCTGTTGCCACCCACCCCCCGCTCATGCCCTGTGTCTCCCTCCTGTACCCCCCACCCCCCTGCTCATGCCCCGTGTGTCTCCTGCTGCCCCCCACCCGCCGCTCATGCCCCGTGTCTCCCTCATGTTCCCTCCCACCCCCCGCTCATGCCCCGTGTGTCTCCTGTTGCCCCCCACCCCCTGCTCATGCCCCGTGTCTCCCTCCTATTCCCCCTGCCCCCGCTCATGCCCTGTGTCTCTCTCTTGTTCCCCCCGCCCCCGCTCATGCCCTGTTTTTCTCTCTTGTTCCCCCCACCCTCGCTCATGCCCCCTGTACCCCCCACCCCCGCTCATGCCCCGTGTCTCCCCCCTGTTCCCCCCAGCCCCTGCTCACGCCCCTTGTCTCTCTTGTGTTACCCCCCACCCCCCCGCTCATGCCCTGTGTCTCCCCTGTTCCCCACACCCCTCCGCTCAAGCCCCGTGTCTCCACTGTTCCCCCACCCCTCCGCTCATGCCCCGTGTCTCCACTGTTAACCCACACCCCCCACTCATGCCCCGTGTCTCCCTACTGTACCCCCGACCCCCGCTCATGCCCTGTGTCTGCCCTGTTCCCCCCACCCCCTGCTCATGCCCTGTGTCTCCCTCATGTTCCCCACCCCCCGCTCATGCCCGGTGTGCCTCCTGTTGCCCCCCACCCCCCGCTCATGCCCCGTGTCTTCCTCGTGTACCCCCCACCCCCTGCTCATGACCCGTGTGTCTCCTGATGCTCCCCACGCCCCACTCATGCCCCGTGTCTCCCTCGTGTTCCCCCCACCCCCCCCTCATTCCCTGTGTCTCCCTCCTGTACCCCCCACCCCCCCACTCATGCCCCATGTGTCTCCTGTTGCCCCCCCACCCCCCGCTCATGCCCCGTGTCTCCCTCATGTTCCCCCACCCCCCGCTCATGCCCCATGTGTCTCCTGTTGCCCCCACCCCCCGCTCATGCCCCGTGTCTTCCTCGTGTTCCCCCCACCCCCCGCTCATGCCCCGTGTTTCCCTCGTGTTACCCCCACCCCTCCGCTCATGCCCCGTGTCTCCCTCGTGTTCTCCCACCCCCCGCTCATGCCCCGTGTCTTTCTCGTGTACCCCCACCCCCGCTCATGCCCCGTGTGTCTCCTGTTGCCCTCACCCCCGCTCATGCCCCGTGTCTTCCTCGTGTACCCCCCACCCCCTGCTCATGCCCCGTGTGTCTCCTGTTGCCCCCCACCCCCCGCTCATGCCCCGTGTCTCCCTCGTGTTTCCCCCACACCCCCCGCTCATGCCCCGTGTCTCCCTCCTGTTCCCCCCACCCCCCGCTCATGCTCCATGTCTCTCTCCTGTACCTCCACCCCCTGCTCATGCCCAGTTTCTGCCCTGTTCCCCCCACCTCCGGCTCATGCCCCGTGTCTCCCTTGTGTTACTCCCCACCCCCTGCTCATGCCCTGTGTCTCCCCTGTTCCCCCCACCCCCGCTCAAGCCCCGTGTCTCCACTGTTCCCCCACCCCTCCGCTCATGACCTGAGTCTCCACTGTTCCCCCCCACTCCCCGTTCATGCCCCGTGTCTCCCTACTGTACCCCCCACCCCTGCTCATGCCCCGTGTCTCCCTCGTGTTCCCCCCACCCCCGCTCATGCCCTGTGTCTCCCTTGTGTTCCCCCCACCCCCCGCTCATGCCCCTTGTCTTCCTCGTGAACCCCCCACTCCCCACTCATGCCCCGTGTCTCCCTCGTGTTCCCCCCAACCCCTGATCATGCCCCGTGTCTCCCTCCTTTTCCCCCCAACCCCCGCTCATACCCCTTGCCTCCCCTGTTCCCCCAACCCCTGCTCATGCCCCGTGTCTCCCTCCTTTCCCCCCCACCCTCCGCTGATGCCCTGTTGTGTTCTCTTTATACACCCGCCTTCCCTTTCCATGGTGGCCATCTTGGTAAAAGATTTTCCTTCCTACACGGTTTGGGAAGAAAAATCTTTTTTTAACCACCCGGGGTTCCCACTTTGAGGACCTAACATGCTAGTGGTCTTCATCTATTGAAAAGGATGTTATGGTGACTTTGCACTAATAAAAACCTATGAAATTCAGTTAAAAAAATGTATTACAAGGACGTTATGGTTAAGTTGCACTAATAAAAATCTATGAGATTCAATGAAAAAACTTTGTTAAAGGGACGTTATGGTTAAGTTGCGCTACTAAAACCTATGAAATTCAGTGAAAAAACATTGTTAAAGGGATGTTATGGTTAAGTTGCGCTACTAAAAACCTATGAAATTCAGTGAAAAAAACTTTGTTAAAGGGACGTTATGGTTCCAAGTAAAACCGAAAAACCCCTGAAATTCGCCAGTTATGGCAAGCTAAGCAACCATAACTCGTGCCACCACTGTGCACTGCTAAGACTAACACCCAAGACATCAAAGATGACATCACAAATGTCATTGATGACATCACTGATGACATCACATGTCTGGCTCACTCTTTTTTCATTTACTGACATATCTAGGCCACATGGTTTTCTTCAGTAACAGTCAGAAACTAAAATGTTATTTTATTTGTAGACGTATCCTTCAAGTAGGTTCTTACAGTGATTCTCAGACAGTCCAGTCACATCATATGAAACATATACATAGGGGAAGACACAAGCTTGAAAGACAGCAATCCTTTCTGTGCATGAAGATAATCAGTAGAGTTATCAGCACTTTCTGATAGTTCTGTTGTTTTTTATTACTGTACTTTCCCTCTATATGCTCATATTTGTATACATTGTACTCACATTACTTTCCTTAGGGTCCCGTCACATCATGTGATACATATACATAGGGTAAATAGCAGCTTTCAAACAGAGCAATCATTTATTTGCATAAAGATAATCAGTTAGGTTATGATTTATTTCTGCTACTACTTCTGCTTTTTTGCTTACTTCACTTTCTCTGTATATACCCATATCTTTATGTGTTCTTGTCTCTTTGTGTTTTGTTTGTAATAATGCAAGTATGTAATACCGGGGTTTTATTAGCTACTTATTACATATTTCACAGTACACAAAACTCTAATAAGAAAACAGTTATCATTTCATTATTCAACATATCAACATTTTGAATATTGTACCTTCATCATATATGCAGCACACAATGCCTATGTTTCTGCATGAGTAGGTTAGTATGCTGGATAGAACATCATAATAGAATGCTATTTATATCAATACATTGCTTAATGCACTAATTAGCTCATGACATTTATTCCAATGATCCTTGACAGTTTTTTCTCAACATTATAATAAGAATCCCTTGTACACACATTTCATGAAAAGTTAATACACATGTGATGTCATCAGTGATGTCATCAATGACATTTGTGATGTCATCTTTGATGTCGTGGGTGTTAGTCTTAGCAGTGCACGGTGGTGGCGCGAGTTATGGTTGCTTAGCTTACCATAACTGGCGAATTTCAGGGGTTTTTCGGTTTTACTTGGAACCATAACGTCCCTTTAACAACGTTTTTTTCACTGAATATATACATATATATTCAGTGAAAAAACTTTGTTAAAGGGACTTATGGTTAAGTTGCGCTACTAAAAACCTATGAAATTCAGTGAAAAAACTTAGTTAAAGGGACGTTATGGTTCAAAGTAAAACCGAAAACACCCTGAAATTCGGCAGTTATGGTAAGATAAGCAACCATAACTCGCGCCACCGTGCAATGCTAACACTAACACCTAGGACATCAAAGATGACATCACAAATGTCATTGATGACATCACTGATGACATCACATGTGTATGTACTTTTCATGAAAACTCTGTACAAGGGATTCTTATAATGCTGACCAAAAACTGTCAAGGATCAATGGGATAAATATCATGAGCTAATTAGTGCATTAAGCAATGCATTGATATAAATAGCATTCTATTATGAAGTTCTATCCAGTATAGTAAGCTACTCATGCAGAAACATAGGCAGTGTGTGCAGCATAAATGATGAAGGTGCAATATTCATAATCTTGCCATGTTGAATATTGAAAAGATAACTGCTTTCTTATTAGAGTTTTGCGTACTGTGAAGGTACCGTAATTAGCACCAAGGTCCCTTTGCGGGTCCAATCCTTTACGGCTGGTAAAACCAGCCGTTAAGGTGGGAACCCGCAAAGGGACCTTGTAATTAGGCGCTAAGGGATTACCGGTACCGGTACCCTTACCGGTACCAGTAATCCCTTAGCGCCAGGGTCATAATGAGGCCCCTTGACTGTTACTGAGCAAAACCATGTGGCCTAGATATGTCAGTATAGGAAAGAAAGGGGGAGCCAGACATGTGATGCCATCAGTGATGTCATCAATGACATTTGTGATGTCATCTTTGATGTCCTGGGTGTTAGTGTTAGCAGTGCACGGTGGCGCGAGTTATGGTTGCTTATCTTACCATAACTGCCGAATTTCAGGGGTTTTTCGGTTTTACTTTGAACCATAACATCCCTTTAACTAAGTTTTTTCACTGAATTTCATAGGTTTTTAGTAGCGCAACTTAACCATAAGTCCCTTTAACAATGTTTTTTCACTGAATTTCATAGGTTTTTAGTAGCACAACTTAAACATAACATCCCTGACTTCATATACATGTAACATAGAACATACTAACCCCCCCGTAGTGATTTTCATGTCCGCGGACTACCGCCATGTCCACGGACATATCGAAAATCTGAGCGTGGTGAATGTAAATTTAAATAGTGTGCCCCATTTCACTTTGAAGTTGGCTCTGAAAAGAGCCGTTTTTTTGTTTTTTTTACAGATGCTTGACAGACACCTGTTATTTTGTATTTTTTTTTCTTGTTTTTTTTCTTACTTTCCTCCTAAAATCTTCACATAACCTTCTCCAAAGCAACCCTTACATTCTAAAATAGAAAGGCATTTCCCGTAAAGGATAAAGAGATGCCATCTTCTTTAAAATTAACAGCATTACTGGCATCAATATTCTCATTATTACTGAAGAACATACCAGCTCTAAGCATGAAGGCACACATGCCTCGGTTGATGACACACCTAGCAATGTTTTGCTGAGGACAAAAAACTGAACTATTGTCCCATATTGCCCTAGGTAGTAATCCAGAAAAAATTGCTTTCACATTTGGAAGGATCTTCATTACGGCTTGAACCAAGCGTTCCAAATCAGCCAACAAAGTAGGGGCACTGACGTTGCCCAAATGGAAAGAACCATAGTGCAAAACTACCACATGTGGACTGTTCATCGTGGCCATATCCTCACAAACTTGTACAATTCCCTGTACATTGAATCAGGCACAGTGCTCCACACCACCTCCACTCCTTTCACATCAAAGTTCTTTGCAACATGCCTGCATTGAGCGTACTGTTGTAAACCATGCACAAACATATCTCCAAGCACCAACACCCTGACTTTCTCTACTTCTGCCATCTTCACCACACACAGTCTCTTTCAACACAAATCCACAACCTCGACATCTGATTGGCTGATCCGTACAGTCTTCTTTCCATGTTGGATTTCCTGGAAAAACCCGGATGTAGCACGCCCTGTCCACGAACAGCCGCGGTGTCTGCGGACGGCGTCCACTTTACTCTCTGTGCCATTCCCTGATTGCATACAGCTAAGCAATCACACAATACGAATAATGTCCTCAGAACACCCCCATTTTGTGAATTTTCGAACATTTCAGGACAATTATCATTTCATTATTCAACATATTAACATTACAAATATTATACTTTCATCTTGTACTCTGCACACAATGCTATGTTTCTCCAATAGTAGCTCAGTATACTAGATAGAATCCCATAATACAATGCTATTTATATCAATGCATCGTTCAAAGCACTAATAACGGTATGATATTTATTGCAATATCCTTGACACTTTTTTCGCAACATTATAATAAAAATCCCTAGTACACAAATTCCATGAAAAGTACATACACATGTGATGTCATCAGTGATTTCATCAATGACATTTGCGATGTCATCTTTGATGTCCTGGGGGTTAGTCTTAGCAGTGCACGGTGGTGGCGCGAGTTATTTTTCATAGCTTACCATAACTTGCGATTTTCAGGGGTCTTTCGGCTGTACTTAGAACCATAACGTCCCTTAAACAAACTTTTTTTAATATCACGCAAACAATATACAAACATGGCGTGCAAAAACCAACTTCTCACAGATGGCTTTACACAGAATGTTGCAAAGTAAGAATTTATGCTCGTTCACAGTGAAGGTCAGCTGCTTCCATTTTTTTCTCGGGCCCCGGAGAGGCTCACGAAGAGGACTATAAGGTTGTATTGTGTTTTGACCTTGACAGACAGAGATTGTGATGAAAGACTTCTCTTGAAGGAGTGTTGCTAAAACGTAAGAGAAGATAAGGATGAAATTTCTGAAACGAAACCACTTTTATATATTATATCACTATGCGAAAGATCGTTCGCACACGCAGAGTCGTATTTTGGGACTGCACTACTCGTAGACAATGGAAATTGCAATTGTACTGTACGTAACCCTTTAGATTATTTTATACCAAATATAATTACAATAGCGTAGCATTAAAGACCGCTCAAGTTGAACTTGTTCGTTCAAAGTGGCATAATGTTTTCTACCGCGCACTATCACCGCCGAATTGATCCCCTGTCATTTAGAGGGCTCTGAAAAAGGCAGACGACACAGGGTGGGTTAATAGAAATAATTTAACCGGTCCATAGGCGGTCAAGCGCTCTACTCGCTGTGCCACTTCACCGTAGCCTGTCAAGTGGCACAGCGAGTACAACACTCGCTTTGACATCCGTGCACAGCTTGCTAATGCAAGTTTGAATCCCGGCAAGGCCAAACTCAGCCTTTCATCCTTCCGTGGTCGATAAATGAGCACCACACACCGTGGGTAATAATAAGCACCGCTTAGATACCTCACGGTTCTTAGCGCTATATGAATGGAAAAATATTATTATTTTATTATTAACATACTCCGTTGCACTATCTTCGATAGCAAATAGTTTCACGCCCTAATAAATAAAATTATGATTTTTAATGAAGATCGGCTGGTGAGACTAATTTATGTTTTTTAAAACAGGTATGTCGCCCCATTTTGCCTATGTCACGATTTACAGACTCCAGCGGATGGGGTCTTCAACTGCCAGGTGCAGGTCCAAATATGCAACTTCATGACCCTCACCATTTTATGGGACAATCGCCAAGGACCAATATGCCCTTACGCAGTACTAGCGGCTACAAACAACATACCAACCAATAGGGTGGTCTAATGGCTCATTGTTGGAGCAACCTTCCGATTATCAGAGCGACCATTTACTGCTTTTATCATAAACCAACAGCCTATCTACCGCAAAGGAACAACGCGTGGCTCAAAATAAACTTTTGCTGATCGACAGCCGAGACAATAGCAAATCGCTGAATATTCACTAAACATTTCATGTGAAATAAATGTACTTTACCAAATGTACAATCCTGCTGTTTACTTTTAAACCACAGTTTCATATTCCGAATTGTGGCGCACTGAGTTGTAAGCTGATCTAACACCCTCTGTACCGCAAAGGAACATCGCGTGCCTCAACATGAACTTTTGCAGATCGACAACAAAGACAAATGCAAATTGCTGAATATTCTCTAAATATTTGATGTCAAATAAATGTACTTTACAAAATTTACAATCTTGCTGTTTGCTTTTAAATCACTGTTTCATATTCCGAATTGTGGCGCTCTGTGTTGTGACATAATATGTGTTGTCTTCCGGGTTCTGTGTAAAGTCACTTAGGACTGGAGAGGACTGGGCGCGTTTGATGACGCACCGTGTAACGTCACGGAGAGAGGCGGGGAATAGGAATGCTTTGATAATATCAGGCTTAGGGGCGGGAGATATGATTTAGTGTCGCAAAAGCAAGTCAGCCAGGTCAATAGCGCCAGTCATAGGATTATCACATAATGTCGGTGCACACCAGCCGGATTTATCCTTTCTTTAGTGGACAAAAAGTCGGTTGACGCCCATAGGAAATTGTACTATTAGCGGCCAAAAGGAGTGGTCTTAAAACACTTTCACCCTGACAACGAACAATACAAACAACGTTCTCAGAACACCCCCATTTTGTGTAATTGCAACCATTTCGGGACACCGCGAGTGTTCTTAGAACACATTCAACTAGACAGATTACAATACAGACAGCGTCCTGAGGACACCCCCAGTTTGTGTATTTACGAACAATTAAGTACACCGCGAGTGTTGATAGCTCATTTTTACCTTCCTTGCGAACAAAAATGACACATACTCCGTCCTCTAAACACCCCACCATTTAGTTTATTTACAAAATGTCAGAACAGCCGTGTTCTCCGCAGACAAATTGAATACAACAAAAACGTCTAGCACATAAAAAAACAAAACATTGAACCTATCTCATACTCCCCCACCCTCCCCAAACACTCTTACACATCAACACACGGCACTAAATACAATTTTTTATCCACGTTTCACCGCGCCTCTCGCCGTCCAATCAGCGAACACGTTGCATGTCCGCGGACATGACGCAAGGCCATGGGCCAATCGGGGTGCTGTCCGCGGAGCGAACAGGGAAGTCCGTCGGCGAAGCAAACACAGATATCACTAATTTTTGTTGCCTTACGTTTTGGTCATTTTATAAAAAGACTACTGGACTGATTTACACCAAATTTGCAAAAGCACGCTTTCGGGACCAAGCCCCCGCTCCTGCCGCAAATTTGGTGTAAATCCGTACAGTGGTTTGGCCTGAAGCCGTGCGCAAAGTTTTTCCCCATTATGTCTATAGGAAAAAACACAAGTTTTGGGACCCCCCCTATAACGACGAATCCTCACCAAACTTTGCAGAAAAATTCAGAGTGGGTCATATACTTGTTTTGCAGAGTTTGGTGAGGATTCGTCCAGAGGGAGCGAAGTTATAAGCCCAAAAAATGCTCTTCCTATGGAAACACCAACTTAACCATAACTACATGAACGCTACCGCGTCCATGTAATATATATATATATATATATATATATATATATATATATATATATATATATATATATATATATATTTTATTTTTTTTGGAAGAAACAATTCAAAATATATATCATCATGAATATTTTTCATAATAACATCAATTCGAACGACATATCATTGGTCAATTATTTAATCAACGTAAAAATAAAATCCTTAAATAATAGCTTCATGATAATTCAATTGCTCAGAGATTGTGCAACAAATTGGAAGTGGCAGTCATATTTGCAGGCCTCTTTTCTACACGTTTCGGATGTTCCATCCTTCGTCAGGAATATCCAATTCATCTGATAGATGAAAATAATTTTTCTTTACGTTGATGAAATAATAGTAAGTGTTCTTTGGAAGGCTTTTGCCCAAAATCAATGCATCTGGGATCCCCATGACATATATGGGGAATTGTCATATACACGTTTACTCAGTAGGATCTGATTTGCCAAACAGATCATATCCGGACACACTTGAAGTTAAATTAACCGTACGGAAATTGGAGGAATACAATAAAAATAGAAGAAAAAGGACATTATTAGAGAAACGGATGTGTTCACCCTTCTAGGTTGATCTAACTTGCTGATAATGTGTAAAATGGGACCACTTTGAACATTATTTACAGGTCCTCGTTTGGTTCCCAGGCCAACCCTACTTGGGGAAAGATGTGGAACCTAATGTGTAGGACAGAAAACTCAAGCGATTAATCAATCATCTCAGAGGTTCTCCACACACATAGACCTAAGGTGTCTAGTCCAGCCCTCAGGGAGTACTCCCTGAGGGCTGGACTAGAATGTGCCAACCAAATAGAAGACTGCCCATGGGGATAGATTAACCACCCCTAATTGCCACATGAGAACTGCAGGTCATCGCCAGGGGCAGGACCACTCTGCAAATTGCATACTAATTGCATAGGGAGACACAACTGCATTTCCTTTGGCCAGGGAGAGGCTTGACACCAGGGTAAAGCCCTATTAAATGAAGGGCCTGTGGCAGAAGGCAAGAGATGCGACCCAGTAGGTTGGGGAGAGAGGGACCCAGAGATCTGATGAGAGACTGTCCCAAGAGGATGGGGAAATTGGACACAGGAGGTTGATAGAGAAAAACCATGGAGGCTGGGGCAAAAGAAGTCCAGGAGGCTGGGGTTGTTACAGGCTTGTCCCGCTCTCCACGATACTAAAGCTCATCCAGCTCCCCCATACCACCTCAGGCACAGCAGGCACTTTAACACAAATAATACACATGAGATTAGAAATAGAAAGAAATAGGCTGTAAAGCAAACACACACCAGTGCATAAGCGAGCTGCATTCTGCTCTGCCCCTCCCAGGCCTGGCTCATTCTTTTGAACAATGGAGTAGCTAAATCAATTCTCCACCCATAAACCATCACCTATAATACAGGTATGAAAACAAACAGGTCCTTTCGCAGAACTTCGGGAACGAAGCCTGCAGTTGTGAAAGGCACGAAACAGCGTCTGGCAGCCTTGGGATTTGAGCCAGCAGCTTCATCACTGTGTACTTCCCAGGAAGGGCTCTTCATGCCGGGCAGTCTGAGGCATCACAGCATTCCACAGTTCAGCTGTGCTGTGCTCTTCTCTGTCACATCGCTTGCCATGGGCGTTCAGCTGTTAGGCCAGTCTTTTAAGCAAGTCTGTAGGCCAGTCCCTTTGCATCCAATGAATCTCAAAGAAACCAAAAGAAAGTGCAGAATCAGAAAGGTAATAGGGGTGAGAGGGACCAAGGAGGTTGGGGGGTAGAAATGTACTGTAAGCTGGAGAGAGAGACCCAAGAGGTTGGAAAGAGAGACCCAGAAGGCTGGGGAGAGAGAGTGCCAGAAGGGCGTAAGAGAGCAATTTGAAATTAGCTCTGTTATAGAGGTATTTAAGGAAGAAGTGGTCAGATGATGTAATGACAAGGCAGTGAGAGAAACTAAGGAGGAAAAGGTGAGAGGAGTGAAGGAGGTGGTGCTGAGAGAAGCTAAAAAGGATTCGGTGAGAGGAATCACAGAGGAGGGGACAAAAAACTGGGCACCTAATATAGAGGTTCATAAGGACGAGCTGCCTAAAAAAGGCAATTAACTGTGAGGAGATGATTAAAGAGAAGAGTGGTTGAAGTAGAGAGGTGAATAAGAGTTCACCAAGAGTCGGAGAGAGGAGGCTGATAGAATTGTTTTAAAATTAAGTGTATTAATGTCTAAAATTAATCCTTATACACTTCATACAATATGAAATAACACAATCTTAATTATAAAAAATATACAAACATACAAAATATACAAATTATATAATACAAATATCCAATACATCACTTAGGTTATTACCTTATTTCATAAGACAATTTAAAAAAAACATCAAGTCTATACATTTAGCTAAGAATAAATCTAGAGGCAAAATTTCACTACCACCAAAATCAGGCTGATTTGCTTCCGATTCATGCAACCTGACCAAAACACCAGACCCTTTCAGCACGATGTTAGTGATCCCTGGACAAAATAAAACAATATGTTTCATAGATTCTATTACAGTTGGATTTTTACAAAACCTACATGTATGACCTATTGGGGCAAATTTTAGTCTATGTCCGAACACCTACAAGGTGTCTAACAAATTCAATCTAATTTTTTTTTTTTTCCGATTTATTTTTGTTCAGGGAAACCCTGATAAATTTATGGAAAGCTTCGGTGCTTTACTGGAATTTCGAAGCCCTCTTGTCGTCCTTTCGTGATTTTAAGACGAGATTTAAAGTTCCTCGTGTCATTTCTGGTTTCATCAATGTTCTGCCTTTGTCACTGAGTGTAGACCCCTTTAGCGAGACCATTTATGTGGGCGGAGGTCTGTCACCTCTCTGTTTGAAGGTTATCTCAATTAAGTTTGCCATTGCCACCGACCACCTAGTGGAATCACCTGATATTAGTCGGTTCCACAATTCATTTTCTTGGAAAATCCATGAGTTTTCAATCAATGGTAGCAGGTGGGCTGTTCTGTTTTGTTTGTAGTTATGACACTCTATTATTAGGTGTTTCAGCGTTTCCATTTTCTCCGTGTTTTTGCATAGGCGACATTCTGTTTTATCTAGGGCGCTTCTGATGCTTAAAATTTCTTGAGTCGATAGTAAGTTTAATCTTGCCTTCATGAGCAGTTTTCTTTTTCTTTTGTCGGGAAATTTTCTGCAGTATTTAATTGGAGATTTTACTTTGTTGAAAGTCGGCGGAAGGTGTGTGAGGAGTTTGTTGTTTGTAGCGAATTCGAGAGTTCGTATCCAGTCCATCATTACCATTTTTTCCTTGATTCTGTCAGGATTTTTTTTTAGCTCTTTTTCAGAACACGCTAATTCTTGGAGTTTCTCTCTTCTCTTTTCCATCCATCTTTTCAGGGCTATGTATTTTGCATTGTCGATCTCATCTTTGATGATGGTGAAGGCAGGCAAAGGCTCGTCTAGGATGGTTTTCCTGAAGTAGCTCATAGCGGCTTGGTCTACCATGGCTTCGAGGGATACTAGGCCTAGCTCTCTCGTGATTGCCGCCATAGATGTTGATTTGGGAATTCCTAAAACTGCCTTCCAGATAAGCCCTTCTAATCTGGTCCACATTTTGGTTGGAATGCAGAGTGAGACTTCCATTCCATAGGTCAAGGCTGGCACCACTTTGCCTTTGTAGAAATTTATGGCCGGGATCAGGGAAAACTTGCCGAATTTTTTGTTGATGTGGCGCATTTGTGCTGTTAGTCTTTTGGCTTTGTCCCATAGCGTTTTTTGCATCGTCAAAGATGTACACGAGCTATCCAGGTCGACGCCAAGGTATCTGATAGATTTTACTGTTTCAATTTTTGCGTTTTCCAGATACCATGCTGGTTGTTTTGATTGCTTGTTAGGCGCTTTCTCCATCGTCAGGACTTTGGTTTTGTTTTTGTTGATTACGAGGTGGTTTTGGGCGATGTATTTAGCCAAATTGTTTAGTTTTTGCTGTAGGCCGATTCTGGTCTGATCGATTAAGATAATATCATCTGTGTATAAGAGTCTCGGTATAGATGTTTTGCCGATTTTTGGCGGGAAGCACCTGACTTCATTTTCAGAGTGTTGGAGGTCGCCTAGGAACGAGATGAAAAGAGCTGGTGCGAGGGGGCAACCTTGTTTGACCCCACAGATTACCTTGATCGCTTCAGAGAGGGTTCCTTGCTGACTTAGTTTCACTCTTACAGTGTTTTCTGAGTGGAGTGCTTTGATCGGGTCCAGAACTGATTTGGGGCACTTCCAGGTCTCTAGTTTGGTCCACAGGGTGTTACGGTCAATTTTGTCAAAGGCCTTGGATAGGTCAATGAACGCTAAGTGCATCTTTGGCGCCCCTTCTTTCACCTTTGTCTTTAAAATGTTGGTGATCATGATATTAAGCGAGGTGGATCAATTTTTTGGGAAACCTGTTTGAAGGTTATCTTTCGATGGGCCGCTTTTTTCCCATGCTCTAAAGTGGTCCAAAAGAAGGGAAGTGTAGATCTTGCCAATAACGTCGAGTAAAGCGATTGGCCTGTAATTAGCCGGATCTTCGCGGCAACCCTTTTTGTAAATGGGCACGATTATTGCTTTCAACCAGGACTCTGGGATTTGTTGTTTGTTCTTGCATTTGGCAAAGATTTTGCTGATCATCCCTGACCACTGCTTGGGAAATTGTTTAAGTGTCATATTTGTCAGGCCATCGGGGCCGGGAGCTCTGGGAGATTTTAGTTTCTTGATTTTTGCTTCTATGTCGTCTTGGTCAGTTAGTTTTACCCAGCTTCTGTTCTCTTTTCCTGGAGCCTGGGGTTGCAAATCTTTTACCTCTTCAAATTCCGCCGTTAGGTAGGATATCCATTTTTTCTCATCGACTGCGTTACATATTTGCGCATTTTGTGTGTGGGCTGACTTTTTTATCAGGGACCAGAATTTGCTCGATTTTTTATAAGCAAGTTTTTCCATCATGTCCTCTTCGTCATGTGGATATTGCAGCGCCCTATGTTGTCTTAACCAGTTGCGATACCTTTTCTTCTCCTGGTGCCAGATCTCCCAATCTACTATGGTGTTAGATTTTTTTGCTCTTCTTTTCAGACGGCGGCTCGTTTTTCTTTGTTCGACCCCTTCTTTGTCGGAAGCGTGGGGCGGTTGGGCTGTTTTGTTATTATTCTTCAACAGTTTGGTGTAGAGTAGTAGAATCGGTGTGTAGTCTGGTCTTTCTTTTATGTTGTTTTTCGTGTTGGAACACACTTTCTTTTCCCATTCGAGCCTGATTTTCAAGATGTCGTGTTTCGTTAGCCTTAGTCGTGATCTCTGAGTGTTGACTTCTGTTTCTAAAGGGTATATTGATTTTTTGCTTTTCAATACCTGCCAGGAGCAAGTTAACAGGTTGTGGTCGCTGTTGTTGGTTTTTACAACACGGAAGTTCATCATGTAAATGATTAGACCAGACGAGATATAGATGTGGTCTAATGTTGCGCTCGATGTTCCACGTTCCCAGGATGGGATGTTTGTTTGGTATGGGAACAAGGTGTTGATATTTTGCATGTTTCTTCCTGCAATTAGCTCCTGCCAAGCTTTTCCTCGTTTCCTGGTGGGGTCTGAAATTGTCTGGTGTTTATTGCTGGCTTGAATTGTCTGTTGGAGGTGACTACAGCTTGCGTTTAGGTCTCCGCATATGATGATTTCAATGTCGTCGAAGTCCTCATAAAGCTTGTCCATCTGTTGCCCATCTTTGAGCAAAACATTTCAGTAGACATCCGCTGGGGATTCCAGTAACAATTGATGATGGCTAGCCTGATACTGTGGCCTCCATTCTGTTTGGGGACCCGTCGGGGCCAGGTAGTCAGAGTCACCAACATTTCATACGCTTCTTTCCACTTTTTGGGTTCTTCCAGGCCCAGTCCTGTTTTGATTGCCGTCAAAAGGCCCGCTGATGGTCTGCCCAGCAGATCCTTTACTGCTGGAGAGATGTTGACTGTGAAGCCATCTATTGTAGGTTTGGCCATCAACCATGTTTCTTGTAAACATAATATGTCAAAGCTACCGAGGTTCACATCGCTTGGCTGTGTAAGGTGTGCGTGGCCTTGGGTATTCCAGGATCCCAGGCATATAAGCTCATTGGTGGGCCGTTCCTCTTTAAATGGTGAAGCGTTGCTGTTTGTGAAAGCCGGCCCAGGTCATTGCTATTTGCTGCTCTTAGCGTTCCACGTTGATCTCAGTCAGTTCCAGGGGCCTTGTGGTTTGCCCAATTCACAAGATTTTCCGGTGCATTTGATCTTGTCGAGCTTCACAGATGTCTCTACTCGTGGATAGCGATGGTGCTCGTTCTTGATCGGGCTGGTCATGTTCCTTGGGATTGACTTCTTGAGATTTCTTGGGTGTCGGGTAGATTTCGGTTTTATGACTTTCCTGTTTTTTTATTTCTGTCGAAGGCCCATCTCTTTTAATTCTTGGAAGGCTTGCTGATTGATTTTTTTCCCACACTCTGATTCTATGTGGATAAAGGCTTTTGCTCTTTTGTTGCTGTGATATGGCTCTACTAGTTTGATGTCTTCTGTTTTCAGGTGCCTTAACGTTTTGGCTCTGTGCATTATCTGGAGTATAATCGGTCGGTTGAGTGGAGCGTGGTCTTTCTTAGGGTCTAGTTGTTCTATTTTGAGTAGACACGACCAGATGTTTCTTGTATGTCTGTCATTTGCTATTTCCAGCAATTTTTTGCTAATCTTTTGCGTTTCCGAGTTTCCAGAAGGTTCTTTATCTTTGGAGTTCTGCTGATCGTATTGTTTGGGTGAATACGAGTACATCGATTCTTTACTTTGGTGACTCGTCGTATCGGGGATGTAGTGCCTTTTGTGTCGCGAGTTTTCAGACCTTATTCGTTCTTGTGGTCTCGTGTCCGATTTTTCTCTCACCTCTTTCTGTTTGTTTGAGGATTTTAATTCTGTTAGAGAGAAACCCATCTGCTTGATTTTTTTAAAAACTTGGTTATCGATATTTTCAATGGCTTCTGCTTTTACGTGTAGGTATGTTTTAGCTACGGTTCCGCTGTGGTAGGGCTCTACTCGCTTTAAATCTTCGGTTCCGAACTTTCTTAGGGATTTGGTTTTCCTCATTAACTGGATGACGGTGGAGCGGTTTAGAATGAGGTACTCTTTGTCCCTTTCTAGTTGTTCGAGTTTGAAGAGGCGGGTTGTTTTCTTTGTTTTTTGTGTTTGGAACTCTGTCCTGCTTCTCCATCTGGTTTTCCGTGGAGTAGTTTTTTCATGTTCGTTGTCTACGTTTTGTTCCGTATCCCTGGGCGTCTTTGCGTGTTGTTTTGTTTGTGGTGCTCCGGTGTTTGATTCTAGGGGAGCCTTCTTTTCCACAGCTTTAGTGCGGTCATCCCTTTTGGGTGACTCTTTGTTTTTTTTGGGGGCGTGAGGTCTTCTTCTATGCTGCTTGAGACATTGTGATTCATATGTTGTGATAGGCTCATTATGACTCTTCTAGCATGAACTCTTCTGTTGTTCTTGGGGAGCTGATTACAATGATTTCTTCCGTTTTATTGTAGCTATGGGGTATTATTAGTTCCTTGGGTATAAATATTGAGTGTGTCATTTCCGCCCTTGTTTTCTCCTGGTCTCTGTTTTTATTTTGGCACATTTTATCTTGGCTTTGTTTTGGCAGAATTTTCATGTTAGATGTGTTGGTTTATTTTGACAGCTGGTCCTGATCCGAAAGCGTTATTGGCGGCGTGTCTTTTGACTTGGGCGGAGCGACAAGTAGCTGTTCCAAGTTGGTGATCTGTTTTTCCAACTCTTCAATTCTTATGTTTCTTGTTTGTACTTGCCCATTTATCACATCTTCCATCGCCGTTAGATAGCTATCAACGTGAGAAATCTTTGCAGTCATGTTAGTCAGGATTGCCGTATTGTCACAAATCTCTTCTTTTATTGCCTCATGTAATTTGCAGAAGGGTGCTAATACCACTGACATTGCTGACATGATTGTGATCATGTCTGCTTTCTTGTTGGAACTTGCTTTCTGCATTCCTGCTGCTATGTCGCTGAGGCGACGATTTTTCGGCGTGGAGTAGGTAATAGCAGGCCTTTTTTGTGTTATCATTGGCTCATGATTTGGATGTTCCGTCGACACACTCAGGTCGTGGTCTGCCGTTTTGTGGCAATTTGAAAGTCTTTGTTTTGGGAATTCGAGGCCATGTTGGAATGCCTCTTCGTCCGAAGTCGTTGATGGCGGCAACTTTAGAGTGCCCATCGGCAGGTGTGGTTTAGTCCATTCATATCTTTGCTCATTAACATTTTTTGGGGAGCTTTGACCTGGGACGTTATTTGGGCTTGGAGGCTGGGTAATCGTTTCCGTTGCTTGGGCTTTCTCTGTGGGCTTTTCTGGTACTGGATGTGCTGTAGGTTGAGGTTGTATTGCTTCTAGATTATCATTAGTTTTTTTTGTCGGTAGTTAATTGTTTGGTTGGCTTTCACTCTGAGCCAGGGCATTGTCATCCATTATGTCAAATTTGTTACTGTTTTGGCCTTGGATGTTATTTTCCAGCGTTGCCGAGGGAGCAGTATCTGGTCCCGCTGGTACAGTTTTTTGCGTCCAGATCGAATCCGTGATTTTCTGCTTATTGCAAGAGGGTTGGTCGAGTGCTATTTCCAGCATCTCCGCATCGGAGACTTCAAGTTCTGTGGTCAGTTTTCTTTTATATTGCTGTGTAAAGAAGGCTTTTAGGGGGCGTGAGAGAAAGAGGTTTGGTAACGTGTTGTTGGGCTTTCTCCTTCTTTTGATCACTTTAACAAGTCCGTACTCGTTAGGAGTAGGCTTCTATTCATTCACCACCTTTCTCGAACTTTTTTTTGGTATTGGCTTTTTTGCTTTTGTCAGTTTAGCGTCTTTTTTTGTTTTCGTTTGCTTTCTTTTTGTCTTTGAACCTTTTGATGTTGACTTTGACTGTTCTTCCTCAGAGTTATTAGCGGAGTATTCCAATTCGATCGATGACTCTGGATGAGAAATCTCTTCTATCGACGCGCTTGTGGTCACACAGTTGTTGGGCGGGTTAGTGGCCTGCTCCTTGGGCCTGGTCGGTAGCTTTGTCTGCATCAGGGGCGAGATGAATAGTAGTTGTACAGGCTGTACAATGGGGCCATTGACTTTTTCAAGCCGGTGAAACAGAGCTTTTGTTGTTTGGCCCGTTCGAGGTTTGTCTGTGCTGTGCAGTTTCAGGACAGGGTTTGCGATTTTTCCATTACTTTTGTAGGAGGAGGTTTCCTCTTTTGGACTCAGGGTGCTGCAACTCTTTGGCCCTCCTGCAGGTTTAACTGGAGAGGGGGGCTCGATGAGTAGGATTTCTTCACCCCTGACTCGCGGGGCAATGACCCTTGTACTTCCTATACTCTGTCTTCTTTTTCGGGCCCCGGACTTTCGTCTCTGTATTGGTAAAGCGGTCCTTTGATCGCCGCGCTGTGCGCCGCCCCGCCCCATCACCCGCGTTCCAGTCGGCCTCGGGAGGGAGCCGTCCTCCGACAGCACCTGCACCGAGGGCGTTCGCCATAGTGGCGGGTGGTGGATTTCTCGCGGCTACCGGCGGGGGCAGGGAAGGCTCGTTAGCCGGTATTCCGGATGTGTCGGTCTTTCTTTCATGGTCCTCCGATCCAGGCACGTGGGAGTGGTCTGACAGCGCGGCCGGTGTTGCGGGCAAAAGGTCCTTGCTGGTCTCGGTGAGGCTGCCTGCGCTTTTTCTTATTTCTCTTTGGTTTGGAGAATCAGCGAGCGCGTGAGCTTGTTTCTCCATTGCTTGCAGCATAGGGTAAGTAGATTTTGTCATCCTCGGGAACATCCCGGTTTATGTTGTAGGCTTGGTTGACATATTTAGGCTTTCTTGGCACGCCTCCACATAATCGCTCTTCGTTTTGCTGGATTGTGCGGGGAGTGTGGAGTGGGCGCTAGCCGTACTTGGTTTCCTGACTGATTTCGCCCTGGGGCGCATTTCGGGCTCCATTAAAGCCTTGCTACGAGTCTGCAGCGGACTGCGGCAGACTGCTCCTGAACTCACCTCCCAACTCCGCTCACCGCTCCGCGGTGGGGTTGGGCTGATAAGTGAGACTTCCGCAAAAGTTCGTCGGCCAGCAGCAGAATGCTGTGGGGACTGCGGCAGACTGCTCCTGAACTCAGCTCCCAACTCGCTCACCGATCCGCGGTGGGGTTGGGCTGATAAGTGAGACTTCCGCAAAAGGACGTCGGCCGGCTGCAGAATGCTGTGGGGACTGCGGCAGACTTCTCCTGAACTCAGCTCCCAACTCCGCTCCAATACCAAGAATTTTAAGGATACTAATTTTTTTCAGAAATTCAAAAATCCTGAGGACGCTGATCTTGCGTGTAACAATTATACACAGCCACTTTTAGATCCACTTGTCGAAGGTTGTATCTACATTGAATGTTTTCCACACTGTCCTCACAATGGGCTTCTTAGTCGTCTATCAATCTAAATTTAATATTAAGACATCCTAGATATCTATCTGGGTAATGATGAATTACATTTTGAATGGTTCAATAGCAAGGGATGTGTCTGTAGGATTCCTGTAATATGTACTTTGTCTGGAGTAGTACAACGTTTTTGCACCAGTCCCAATTTTAACTTTAACTTTGAGATGTTTTAAATAAATTGCCAAAGATGAATCCCAGTTGAACACAAACCCAATCCCATAAATTCCATTACAGCTCTCAACATCATTGCATCTCTTAATGCACATTGTATGCCCCTTCTTATTATAACCATGTCCAATCCCTACTCCAAACTAATTAATGTTATTGATATATTCCATGGAAGCCCAATAAATGAACAATAAAATTTGCTCTCTATTTTCCCTAAAGGTTTATCAATACTACTTGCCAATATTTCGAGACTATAGGCGATTGCAGGCATACATTTCTGTTTGTTAATATCAGTATAGGAATCAAAGATCATTTTACGACCAAGTCCTCTAAGCCTCGCCACTACAATTATTGCTTTTTTTGCCCACTTTTATATCTGAGGCACTGCTAAGCACCTCGAAAACGAAATATTGAAATAATTTGACAATTTCTAGCTCATTACCTGCTAGCTGCCATTTAAAGGACTTTGGATAATAATTACATTTCTTAACTGTAATCACCTGGAATTTTGACTTGTCAAAATTGATTATTAAATGATTGTTTTCTGCACAGGTTGGAATAAAGCTCTCTTTTAAAATTTATTTTGTTTTGATTCAGCTTAAATTAATAAACTTTTCAATACTTTTAACATAAAATGGGATTACACATTCATGATGATAAAACAAGTTCAACCACATTAAAAAAAAAATCAAACACATTAAAACCTGTAAGCACAAAATTATGGGTGACATGATATAACTGCTCAAACAATTTCGTACATGAAGAGAAAAAGATAGAAAGTAATCAACTTGGATGCACTAAGAAGATGTCATCCTGACAGTTATATTCTACATGTGTTGGAATATTTCAGCATTTTGTGCATATAGCTATTATTAAATCAATGTGAACAAGTAAAATAATCACTTAAGTTATTCTTGAATAGTTGACAGATAAACACATTTAAATGGTTGAGTTGCCTAAAGGAACTGAGGTTTCTAGCATCAATGCCATCAAACAATTGACTGTTGAGATATCTATAGCAATGGATGGCGTGCATAGAATGGCTGCCCACACCAAGTCTGCAGCAAACGAGATACAATGTTTGCAAAATATCTCAATCGCAGCGATATGAGGACAGGACAGTGTACAATCAAATGTTCAAGTGTTTCTCTGCATAGTTGATCTTGACAATAGCAGCAAAAACTTGTTTCCACCGCAATGGTCTTCCATTCCGCTAGCAGAGCTCTGGTGGGCCACAGGCTGAAACGCAGACGTTGAATAGATGTTTGCAAACATGGAGACAGTGATTTACAAAGATAGGGTTCCAGATTACCAAACCTATTTTCCCCGAATGGATTGCTAGCAAAATGTTTGTATTTCAAGCACAAATTTCTTGTTTCAATCCAATCTGTTTGATATATTTTTCTCTTCGCTCTGTCAGGATCGGAGACTAAGGTTTCAATTGATACATCAGCCAAGGCAAGGATGCGATAAATGCCCTTTATCCATATTTTTATGAAATCATGTTGGGACACGTAGGTCAACAACACCTTTAGAAGAACATTCAAATTGGTGGATATAAGACATTTCCTAAATACCACATCGTTGGTATGCTAGGGTCCAGGCATTAAAATCACGTAGTACCAACCGAGCAAATATCTTTCGGGGAGCATCAAGTTACGCAATAGGTCTATAATTGTTAGGTGACGTCCGGTCGCCCTTTTTAAAAATAGGTACAATTAACGATGTACACCAAGAGACCGGAAGGATACGGGTTAGTAAAATATATCGAAAGATTTTATGCAGGATGGTCGCCCAAAGGTTAGAATGTGACTTAAACATGGCATTATGTAAGCCGTCAGGACTAGCTGCACGTGATGAACTGGATTTCTTAATGAGGTCCTTAATTATAGCTGTGCATATATGTAGTTGTCAAATTTTGAATCAGCATACAGTTCAGAAAAATGTTGTAGCCACTGATGTTCTTTCACGCCGCTAATCTGGGCGCTGGGCTGCTTTTCATAAGTAGTTATTTAACAAGGCCCAAGTTTCAGCAATATTTTTATTA
Organism: Ambystoma mexicanum; assembly: GCF_040938575.1. Classification (NCBI taxonomy): domain Eukaryota; kingdom Metazoa; phylum Chordata; class Amphibia; order Caudata; family Ambystomatidae; genus Ambystoma; species Ambystoma mexicanum. Next base: position 395,358,435 of record NC_090924.1, on the reverse strand, counting down.
GTCAAAGCTATGAGCAAAGATTCACTGTCTTTCTGGAACATTAGCGCTTTTCTGGCTCGTATCCAGTTGTGATATTTGCATTTAGCCAACTTAAAGGCCCTTGCTTGATCATGCTTTAGAAGTTTTGAAATGTCTTTTTGCTCCCTCCTGTAATCAGCTCGCCTTTGTCTTATTTCTTGGTCATATGAATGTCTGTGTTTAAAGGCCACAGGGCTTGAAGACATGATGGCTTTCTTGAACCGAGTTAGTGTTTGTGTATATTCAAGAGCGAGTCCCTTGACCTGATGAGATTCAAGAACATTATTTAAGGCATGTAAATTGGACTACGATCAACGGAAATGAGTTTTGGAGTTGTTAACCAGTAAAGTCTGCTTAGACCATTACATTAACGGTTGTGTTTTGTAAAGAGGCCAGGAGCAACTTAACAACAGCATATTGTGATTGCTTTGATGTTGAGTAATGATCTCAAATCTATCAGTAATCGGATACAATACAGCATTTATATAGATGTAGTCAATGATGCTTGATGAGGAGCTTCTGCGCCAAGTGTGTTGCGTTGGTACATCACCTGGGAGAGAACCGTTTGCCATCCTAAAATCAGCCATGAGGGTCTACATCTTGCTGCATCATGCTGCTTAGGCCTCAGCTTATTATTTATACAATCTATATTAAGATCTCCTACTATTCTAGTAGTTGTGCCATCAGAGGCCATGGATATCACATCCAACAAGTTGGTTAAGGCTTGTTAGAAAGCATCATCCGCAATGCCAGCCGGATTGCGATAAATATTTAAAAGGGCAATGGTCTGGTTGTATGTAGAGACTCTAACTGATTGAAGAAAATGACTAAAGGTTGCCCACGGTTTGATGGACAACCCAGAACTCTTTTCTACTGCGACCAAAAGGCTGGAGGTTGGTCTACCTTTTGCAGAAGCCTTCGTTGGAAGAAGGGAAGTGTTGTGGTCATCCTATAATGGGGTCAATGCTAATCACGTTTCTTGGAATGCTAGAATATCAAATGTGTCTATTTTGTTATCATCAAAAGTTTGCAGATGTAGATGTCCCTGAGTGTTCCAACTGGCATGGGCAAAGGACTTGAGTTTAACATAAGTTGATGGTTATGCTATCTTTGAATGAGGAAGAGATGAAGGATATGCAATGGAACAACAGAGGTGATCGTCGGTGGAGCAAGATGGCACCACACTTACAGTTGGCCTTGTTGACGGTCTGGATCTTGAACTATGAGGAATCCGATTTGGAAAGGTCCATCTTCGTCTTCCAGATGGTGTTTAGAACCACACCCGAGGGAATCCACAATCTAACAATGGAGCAAGTATAATCAGATAAAAATTCCACCTCGTCTATGTCAGAGGAAGTGATATCCTCAAGGTCAAGCAATTCATTAAAGATGTTCAGCACACTCTTTCTATTCAGATCATATTTAATAAAAGGCGCCTCTTGAAATTTCATAATCAAAGTGTGAAAACGAGAGTGCTGCGTGTTTTGAAGGCCAGGCACCTTGTGATCCACACATTTTTGATCTGAGTGAAGAACAACAATAGACTGGAGGATGGTTCTATTTATAGGCAGAGTTTGTGGGCCCAAGGACACATCAGACTGATGACTGGGATTAACATTAACCGGTACAGGAGCTAGCCCGGGGGAACACAGTGGTAATGTATGAGATTGTGAAGAAGAAAATGGCTTTGAGCATGGTATTATTGATTTTATGTGTGGCTTAGATAGAGATGATTGTATACAAGTTTCCAGATAGGCATCTACAGCCTTTTTTATTTCTCCAATCGTGCCCACCAAGCCTGTGTCCCTACCAGTGGCTGTCTTGGTTACTGATGAGACCTCCTGCAACAAGAATTTTGGATTACTACAAGGAACATTTGTGGTCGCTATATTATCAGCATGTTCAATGCCCTGTGTGAGGGCATTCAAGGGAGCGTAGTGAGTCGGAAGAACCCGAGTCGTATGGGCAGGGGCATTGTTAGTCAACTCTAAATTAGTCGCTTGAGATGTTGGTAAGGGACATAAAGTGTCTGATGAATTCTAGTTAGCAGTACTGGCACAGAAAAAGGATTTAGTGCTTTTTTTTAGAGATTTGTAATGCTCTTGAGGCATTTTTAGATTTCTTTGTCTCCAATGATGGTTGTTTTAATTTTTTTTTTAAACGCCCATTTCTATCTGTATTAGGGGGGGATGATAACCTTTGTGGTTTAAACAAAAAGCATGCTTGATGTGATCCCAAGGGACATATCAGGGTGACCAGATCATACAGGGTCTTTAATCACACTGGTGCCCACAATGATACAGTAACACTCTGTCACTAATACAAGGATAGGGGCAGACCACTATGTAGTCTGACTTCAGAACAGCACTGTGCACACACTTGGAAGCCATTCGTGCACAAGTACTCTGACTGTGTAAAAAAATGGGTGGGACGGTTTTTTTTTGTTGCAGTTGCACAAATAACAAAACAGTCGGCCATAGCGGAATTACACAATAGTGATGCAAGGAGCCATAAATCCAACAATAGCCCACGTACAAAATGACACCGTAAAAAGACGGGCTCAAAACAAATAGTTGTCATGAGCAAAAAATGGAGCGGCAGACTATGGCCACACGGGTGGGCCATACGGGAGTCATACAACGGAGCTCATTTGGGCGTATCGCTCCTGTTATAGGGGATCCAGAAAGGAACTGCTGCTCCCGAGACCTTGATGCAAGACAAAAAGAATAAAAGCAGCCCAGATCAAATTCCAATGACTCTGGGAGTAAGGTAAAATAAACCCATTAAACAGTGAAGCAGCATGATATCAAATGCTTCAACAAACTGAAGCGTGTTATACAGTGTGGGATTAAGTAAAACAATGTAGAGAGTATGCACAGCATACATTGGGGTACATGGTACTCCTCTGGGGCAGCAGACAGAAAAAACAAACCAAAGGGTCAAAAACCAAAAATGGACTGCATTGTGCATGTTAACAAAATAATAGATACCAAACATTCCCAGGCCCAACAAGTTGTTTGAAATTCTTCTCCCTAGGTCAGGATGTTGAGGCATCACTACCTTGATGTAGCAGACAATCTGAATAAGACGTATCGGAACTGAAGGTCCTGAAGAAGATGATGAAAATCAGCAGTTCCTCGAAACCGGTCGACCACCACAAAGCATGATATCCCAAAAGGAAATACGGGATACAGAATATCTTTTAGTGGAGATACAGGCTCTGCTCTTAATTGGCGTCTTACCACCATATAACTTCAGCTGGCGTTACACGACACTTCGTCTAAAATGGAGTACATAACATATAGGAAAATAGAGGTCCTTGTACCTTGAATATCAAATAGGTTTTTTAAAGAATCATCATTGTCTTCTATCACAACCGTGTGTTGTTTTTTTTTTCGTGTTGAACCATACAGATTCATCAGGTCTACACCCAATCCACACACCCCTGCTGGTGGTGAATAAAGCATATTTATGGTTATTGTGCCTTAAAAAGAAAAAGTCCTGCAGGGAATGTCCATGCAGATATAGTAGATTTGGTTCAACCATTTTATCAGTACTGGAACTATATACATTGTAGAAATAGGGATAGCACCTCTTCCTTTCCCAATAGGGGTAGGGTGTTCTTCTGTTTAGGGATGTTTGCAGCAAACACATTCTATGGAAACTATCAAAACCAGTATCACTAGCCTTTAAGTATGCTCCTTAAAAGTGTTCTTATGTGATCTAGTGAGGGAATGCCAGGAGTGTTTAAAAGAAAGGCTTAAAGCCTTATTCAGAGGCTGGGAAGTTAGAGGAGGCAGATCATGCAAAGAGGAGAGAAGAGTGTGAGGACGTTTAGAAGACCTCTTGCAGACCAAGAAGGTCATTTTACTCCCTATGAGACCTTATCCACCCTGTGAGTGAGCAGGATGTTACATCCGTAGGGGGCTTTATCCACCTTGTAGAGCAAGCAGGGCACTGTATACCTAAGAGGTCTTATTAATCTGGCAGAATAAGTAGGCCACCATAAAGCTTGGATGTCTGATCCACCTAGAAGAGCAAGGAAGCAATATATTGCTAGAAGCCCTAATCCACCTTGAAGAGCAAGCACAGTGCTATATTCCTAGGAGGCCTGATCCACCAGGCAGAGCAAGCGCATGCTTTGTCCACAGAAAAGCCCAATTCACCTGGTAGGGTGAGCAGGGCACTATATCTCTAGGAAGCCTAATCCACATCATGCAGGGTACTATTTCTCTTGGAGGCCTAAACCCCTTAGCTGCAGGTTGAGCAGAGTGTTACATGCAGAGAAGACCTCAACCATCAGGAACCATAGCACAGGGAGGCTACATCCCAATGAGGCCTGAGTGCCTGACAAAAGAAGCTGGGTGCTTTATCCCTCCGTTGTTAAGAGGTGTAGCTAGGTATTATATGCCTGCAAACAAGATGTCAACAAGCTAGCTAGGTGTATTATCCCTGGGACTGAGCTGTCATTTAAATTGAGTTGTCAAGTAGAGAGCTGAGTGCTATATCCCTGGGATTATCATAGAGATAGCAGCCCATTAAAGCATCTGTTAAGCATGACAAAAGCCTTGATCAGGAATCTTGTTCACACATTCTTTTACTTTTTTGATGATGAGTTGAACTGGATTCCTTGTGTTATGTGATTTGTCGCCTCATCACAAAAATGTCTAACTGTTCTAAAAATTACTTATTAGCAACAATGTTGTATCAAAGCACCTGTGGAACAGGGGGTGGTACCAGCCCTAAAGATAAGCTGTCTAACAGCTATTTTTACTGATTGAAAAGAGGCAAATACTCGCCCATAAATATAGGTAGAAAAAGTACTCTGAATTTAAAAAAAAAGAAAACAACGGGCAATTGGGTTGCTGACTCTGCTTCCACTCATACTGCTCGGCATCGACAGATATATTCCAAACGGTGCTATCATAACAGTAGTGTCACAGGAAGGAATCCTGCTTTTCTTGTTACTGCATGGACTGGAGAGGTACTTTAGCATAGAAATGCATCTTTTAATTGGCATGAATCACTAAGAGTACACTTTTGGTACATAAGGAGGCATGAGACAGTGGGGGCAAGAAGTCGGTGTAGTTAAGCAATCACAGTAGATACTAGCATACAGAACATTTCTAATTAAGCGATACCTAAAATGACAGAGAACATAATGAAAGATGTATGTCAGGAGTGGTGTTTGAGGAGAAAAGGGGAGTGGGGGGACCACCAAGTAATTTACATTGATAGAGCCATGGTATATGCTTGGAGGCCCTCATGATCATCGCCAGGGCTGGGGTGCTGGCAAGAGTTATCAACGGATCCATCAAGAAATGTTTTTTGGGTTGTTGCCATGCCTTCAGCCAGTTGATGTGATAGAATTCACGGCCTTCTGGTAGTCGTCCTGTATGACACCTGAATAATTTTATAGTGTTCGTGCAACTGGGCCAAAACACAAGAGTAACAAGGGATACCAGGGATATCTATGTACTGTGACCTGGCCTGGAATGAACATATACAAGATAAACATAAAAGGTCAGAGTACTGTTGTGTTCAAATAACAGGCGCTGGTGTAATATCCATGCCTACAAGGTCAAACTCATTTCTCGGTACATAAAACTACTGTAGAACATAAGCGTCTATCAATGAACAAAACCCTGAGGTGAAGCAATTGAATTCAACCCAGTAGACGCTCGAATATAATTGAATATATTTTATTGACATTATTAAACAAATCGTTAAAAAACTGATTTCTCAATAATAAAAGCGTACAGCAATATTAGTATCAAACAATATATTTTGTATTGATCAATCCTTCCAGTTCATCATTGGACTGACCTAATACACCATTCCCATCTAAAAACCACATCCAACCACACTACAACCACACCACATTCATACACAAACCATTCAAAAATTCATTCAATAATGACAAATATATCAGTAAAAATCAAACATTCTAAAACACCATTATACAATTTTTTATCCATTGTTAATATGAACCATAAATTTAATGCCACTGAGCCTCTTCCTCATTAATGTAATCAATTCTGGCTCGGGCGGTTATAACTTTGAACTGTTCACAAATAACTATACACTCCCCAACCCAGCAATTGGGCTCCACAATATAACCAGAGAATGTGATGGGTCAAAGGTTTCAAATTAATCTTAACCCATGTCTTTAATCTGGGAAACCTTCAACAACACAATTATTTAGGGCATCTGCACCATTGGAGAAGGGGACCCGCTATATGAAAATCAGTATTAGAACTGCCACCAATGGGAGAGGATGGGCATGAACTGGTAGGCCATGTCACAAACAAAAGCAAATTCAGATTCAGATTTGCATAGCCCTGTTGGGCCGTATCAGGAAGATGAAGTTTGTTTTCCTATGGTGCAGCAAGCAAGGGACCCATATGCGAGCACACCCTCTCTTTCTTAGGAAGACAAACTTTAACCAGAAATTGTGATTAATGGAAGATTTTAAATTAATCTTAAACACTGAATTGCTCTGGGAACTTTCCACATCTCTGTTTTTCAGCTTGTCCCCACCATTGCAGACGGGGACCAGCCATATGCAAATCAATTGACACATGTTGTTTTAGTCAGTGAGCCTCTGAGTAATTATATAATGTCCATGCCGCTAGGAAGACAGCTTATTTTGTGAGATCTGTAATAAGACTAGCACCAGGTCACTTACCTTGAACTTCCTCAGTTGGGGTTCCTGATCCTACTAACTCATGTTTTCAGATTGACTGTCCTGCAACTGTTGTTGTGCATAGTGTTTTATTATTGTTTTCCAGTATTGGGTGGCTTAAATGAACTCTCCTGTCCCCATTTCTGTGTTCTTTTCTCCATCTCATGCTTCCTTCAGAATGTCCAGGACATCACAGGGCTCATTTTCTTAGACCATCTGGAAGGGAGAACCTGCTGAGGGTTGTGGTGTTTTCCTGGCAGAAAACAAAACCCAGAGCTCATCCCACTTTCTGGTGTGCGCTTATGGCCGTTTCCTGAGAAAGCTATTTAAAGTGTGGTTAAAGTTATTCACTGGGCTGTTGGTTTGGGGATGAAAAATGTAGGTTTTCAGGGTCTTCATTTAAAAAATAATTTTAGCTCGTCTATGATTTGGGATAGGGAGAGGGTTTACTGATCTATGAGTATCTCTTTTGGGAACTCAGCCTGTGTGAAGTGTTAAATCAGGTATATGGTCATACACTGTGTGGTGGTAGTCTTCAGGGGGAATGCTTCTGTGTACCGAGTGGCATAATATAAAATAACTAGGATGCAACCATTTGCTCCCTTATAGGGGGTCAGGGGTCCAATAGCACTCATGGCAATTCAGGAAACAGGTTCTTCAATGACGGGCAAAGGCTGATGGGGAGGGGCTTTCTACATAATTCCAGAGTTGGTTATTTGGCACATGTACCAGTCCAGGCAACATTTTGGGTTGTGTTGATGTACTTCACTTCTGGCCTTGTTTCTGGGTGTTGGTGACCCCCTTGGTGTCCTGCAGAGAACTGGAAATGAACAAGGTCTGGTACAGGGTTGACAAGTGGGGAGGGACTAAAGGTTGGCACCTGGTCTGGCAATCCCCCTTTGTGTTATTGGTGACCTGACACAAAAAGATGCTCCTTTCCCCAAAGCTAGTTCATCTTGAATATCTTTGATCTTTGTTCAAAGAATCTATGTTCTTAGACAGTTCTTAAATCATCAATAAAATGTAATAAAAGTCTGTTCCCACTTTCTGATGAATCCTGTCTTCGCATTATATAATGGAGGTCTAAGGGGTATACGTAGTCCTTGAGGCATCCGATGTGCCCTGCAGTATTGATGTCTCTGCATGCAGATTATATTGATTTCTTTACGTGTAAGATATTCCAGCTGTTTGAATTTTCTAGAGGGGTCCCTCTAGGAACGTCATAACTTGTGATCCTAATTAAATTTTTTACAGCATCTGCCTCTTGTGATGAGAATCCTCAGATTTCTGCTTTCTTGTCTCCAATGTATTATAGTTCTTCAAAAGGCATATTTGGCGTGTCTCCAATTTGTGTGCAAAACTTGAATACAATTAATATTGAACGATAGCGGGCACCGCCCTGGTTCCAGGCTATCAAACATTTGCACAAGTTCTAAAATGTGAGCAAATGCTTTGCTAATATATAATGGAGCAAACATGATTTGTCACAATACATATTATCTACCTATTATCTAAAACCATTTGCACTGGGGCAAAAATAAAGCATACATTGCTTGTACTATATTTGATGCATAACATACAAATAAATCTGTTTGCTGCATTTCTTTTCATGTTACTCATCAAACATACTAAATAAAACAGTCTGTTTCCTTTTTGCCCTCGTGAAAGCATTTTTGGGTAAAGCAAATTGGGGCTAAATCTGTTTCCTCCAGTCCAAATTATCTAAGCAGAAAAGACAGTGGTAAATTCATTAGCTCCTTGTTTTTGCACCAGTGCAAAGCTTTGATAATCTGGTCGCATAAGGTTTGTAAGCAATCACACAATTATAGAAACAGTAGGATTAGTGCACCCTCTAACAAAATCATATACCAAAGAGGTGCTGGATCACTAACAAAATATCAATGACACTAATAACATTCCTTTTGTGCTGGATTTGTGGAGTAAAGGATCTAAACTAATACAAACTGGTGGTTAATATGTTGATTATAGTGCCCAATCAAAACAATTTGTCCATATATATGCATATATATTTATTATAGGGTTGCGGTTGCTGCCCTATAGTTAAGGTAAGATGGACATACATAGGAACCCCGAAGAAATGAATTGCTAATAATCTTTGACTCATGCAACAGATTTGGCAGACATTCTGAAGACAATTAGGTACACCTGAAGCCCTCCCATACTCCTCCCATACCCCCACCCCTGTCCCACCCTGCTCCAGACTGCAATTTTTGGGAAAGATTCATTAAAAAGTAAAACAAGTTATTAACAAAAACAGTTTTGGCCTAATCCCGATTAATTTTCCCATAGAAAAAAAGGTCAATATTTCCCAGACCCACAGCCCAAACGATGGATCAATTTGGACCAGGCCAGAATCAAATTGGGCACGGAGCATTGCATCATCATTCTTTTGTGGTTTGGGGTTCTTCCATCCAGTACTTTTTAAAATATCTAATGAAGGGGTGCCCATTCTCCAAAAAAAATAGCTTTATCATGGGTAAATTGAGAAGTATTTAGGTGTTTATAAATGAACAAGCCACCATCTTTTTTTTCTCAATGCGAGGGATAGCTGTTGTTATACCCCAGGTTATAGCCGAGGGTATCGGAAAATGAAACACAGAAAAAAGGCTTTTGCAGGTAAACAAACATGCAAATACCAACAGGCTAGTGGTGGGGGAGGCAAGAGGACACCAAGTGAAATTTGTTGTAGGTGGGCTAGAGACCAACCCAAGGCTCAAAACAGTTGTCCAATACCCTTGGCAATAACCTGGGTTATACCTGCGAATTGCTGACATCTCAAAGCAAACTGTGTCACAGAAACACTGAGTGTTGTGGGGGGAATGGGAGAGGGCAGGGGTGACGAGGAGGCCTTTGGGGGAGTGGGGGAGCTGGCACAGATGAGGGGGGGCACTTAGTGAGGGGCCAGGGGGCAAAAAACAATTTATTTGGCAGTTGTCCGATATTTGCGTCTATAAAACTACACATACCCCAGGCTCTGTAGTCCATACTAAAATAGGAATCTGGGACTCTCATCCATGCAGTAACCAGGACCGATCCTGCTTAGCTTCAAAGCGAGGCAGAGGACGGACCCCTCAGGCCATGTAGCCTAATAAATAGGTGAAAGTTACAAGACCACTCAGAGCAACATGGCCTGAGGAGGCCGATCCCCCTCGCTTTGAAGCTAAGCAGAGTCGGTCTGGTTACTGCATTAATGGGAGACAGTCCTGGATGCTGTGTGTTCTTAGTTTTAAATATCTCATAACACATTGAGAAAACACACAGCATCCACATTATTTTTTTTTAAACCGTGCTACTGTCAGTCATTGAAAGTATTTCACTTTAAAGGTCAAGTTGCTATGAGGACCACATGAAAAGCAAATCTATCTCTGAGTAAGGAGCTGATAATAAAGAGAGAATTGCAAAACCAGCGTGCATGTGTGAGGTAAACTAGAATAACACGTTTTGTTTTAAATATATACTAGCTGAACTAGCCGGCCTCACTCAGGATTTCAATTGTCAGATTTTTAAATCTCTGATCGGTAAATCTCACTTCAGGTTCTTCAGCAGTTTCATTGCTTTGTTATTTAGCAGCACAAATCCTCAGATCAGTTAGTGTTACTTGTGTTTCTTCAGCAGTTTCATTCCTTCGTTGTTCAGCAGCACTAATTCTCTTCACAGCAAGTCGTGTTTCAGTTTCTTCAGCAGTTCCCTTGCTTTTTTTTAACAGCACAACTTCTCTGATTAGTAAATCTTGCTTCAGGTTCTTCTGCACTTTCATTGTTCTGTCTCAAAGCATGTTGCATTCTATCAGCTTCATGGTCTTGAGATCTTCCTTCTTCAGAATGTTGATTAGGTTTCAGCTTCGATGCGTGATGTAGATGGCGGTGCAACACCCCAAAATGTAATGCCAAAAAACAAAGTAAAAAAACTAAAACGATCCCGGGAACGGGATGACCTATCGAGCCAGAAACAGTTGCATTAATTCAGCAACGGAATGCAGAATATTCCATGCAAAATCCATGACACCAGACCTCACCGTTCAGGAGGAGTTATGTCCCTAAGAACGGCACATACAAACCCACAAACCCACAAACAAACACAACTATGTTTTACATATATAGATGTATGTATATCTATATATATAGATATATCTATATATAAAACAAAGTTGTGTATATATTACACGCCGTGCGAGAGTGTAGTTATGGTTAAGTTGCTCAATCCATGTGAAGAGCCCTTTCTGGGTGGCTTATAATTTCACCCCCCTAGACAAATCCTCACCACACTATGCAAAACATGTATATGTCCCCCTGGGATTGAGTCTGCAAAGTTTGGTAGGTTTCCTCAAGGGGGGGCAAAGTTATACGGGGATCCCCAAATGTGTGGTTTTCCTCATAGATGCCATGGAAATAAAATGTTGCTCACGCTTGCAGCCCAAACCGCTGGACAGATTTTCACCAAATTTGCGACAGGAGCTACGGCTTGGTCCTGAAAGCATGATTTTATAAATTTGGTTTCAATCCACCCAGTAGTTTTTTAAAATGCCCAAAATGTAGGTAAAAAAAAGTGTGATATCTGTGTTCGTTCCGCAGACTCATTTCCTTGTTCGGTCCACGGTCAGGCCTCCGATTGGACATGGGGCCGTCATGATGCCTGCGGACATCGGACACACCCGATGATTGGATGGTGAAAAGCGTGAGGTGCGTCACATTTTTGGAAACGGCTGCCATGTTGAATTCGGGGACTGCGGCCGGTGTCTGCAGACAGTGCGCTAGGGGGAATGTATGGAAAACACATTTTGGGTTATTTTATGACAAACGGAGGGTCTGGAAAGGGTGGGAGAGTGGAATAGAGATGATATGGGGCTGTTTTTATGGGTGAAAAAAGTGGGTGCGGGTGCCACCCGCTCTGTGGGCGCTGCGGTAGTCCATGGACCGCTGTGAACAAACAGCTTGGAAAGCACATTTCAGGTTATTTGATGGCTGAAAGAGGGCATAGAAAGCGTTGGGGAATAGAATGAAAATTATATGGAGCTGTGTTTGCAGAGGAAAATAGGGTTTGCAGATGCCTCTGAGTCTGCGGTCAATATCAGAGTCCGCAGACACCAAATCAATGGCTAGGGGTTCAATGTGAGTTTTGTTATTTGCAGGTGTATTGTATGTACTTGTTACATGGTTTAATTATATTGTGGTGGTTGTGGCCAGTAGCCAGATTCTTTGGGGCATGGCCATAGTCCATGGCCACTGGCCACAACCATTATAGTAATATGTGCATTGTAATTATAGGTACTGCAGGGGGATAAAAAGTATGATGTATTTATGATTGTAGTAAAATTATGGAATATGTATTTGTTTACAGTTGGTATGGTTACCTAGTTGTATAAAGTAGTTAACCTGGAATCTCTGGTTCATTTCATATGAGAAAAGAACAGTATACTTTGTTAAGCAGGATAGTTGAAAAGGTTTAATAGCATACAATTTTACATATACGTTTACTTTTTCTGACCCTCACAAAGAGTACATTCTATGTACTAGGTCCGGAATAACATAAGTGTGTGGTGCAATGTTGTTGTATTGACTTCAATAATCATTGGGTCATTGGGAAACACAATCCATAGAGGATTTAGAAATAAAGTACTACAATTATGTCAGTGTAAATGTAGTAGTATGTTTGTGTGAAGTGTGTTGCTATTAAGGGAATGTTTCAAGTAGTTAGATACCTGTTGGCATATTCTAACTGCATTAGACTTTGGAAGAGGTTTTGTAGTAACAAGAATTATGATGGCATATTTCAAGTGTATTTCAAATAAGGGTATTTTTTAAGTAGTTTGATACCTGTTGGTGTATTCTAACTGTTTATTGTGCTACAGTTTATTGAGTACATTTGGGTTGAAGGAATATTAAGTAGGCATTTGTTGGATATGCTGGTAACCCATGTTTTGGAGTAACCAGGTATTGTTAAATTCAAACCAACAACTTCTTTTTTTACATATGCAGTATAGTGCCCTGAAGTGGTTGTGGCACCAGTGTGGTATATTATACCTACTGTTGTGAAGGTTTTCTTGCCAAGAGATACCTGACCATGTGTGAAGCTAGTAAGCTTACAGTAATTTTTGGAACCATCTGCATTGTACCTAAGAAGCTTTCGTATGTCATATTGGCTATGTGAGTAGTCATGTTATCTCTTTTGCTCTGCAACCAAGGCTGTTTTCTGTGCTGAGAATAGCTGACTGTCTGCCAACAGAGTCTGCGAAAAGACACTCTTCTAATAACATCTCTTCGCCTGTGTTCAGCTGCGTTCAGCATTTATCATGAACACATTTTGCGCTTATAAACTAGACTGTGCGCTATGCAAAATAACAAGAACAATACATTATATCTTTCTGCATGGCTCTCAGCAATTCTTGATCCATGATAGCTCAGAACAAACCATACTGCTAAACAGAGTTTACATTAATGAATGAATGGATTAGCTTATGCTAACCAAAAGAAAAGGCAGATCAGATTCACAGGGCTGTACTAGTTGCCATATAAGGCTGTAACTGTTAAATGGTCTGCTGCCTCGTAGCACTAGCCTTCTCTATGGAAGAACATTTTTATATCAAAGCTGTACAATTTTTGTGATAGCATTTTGTTAGATGATATGTCATATGAGAGGTCTTTTAGCTCTATTTTCTCAGCTTTGGTGAGAAAGGCTGTGACATATCTTGCAACTGAAGTGGAATTGTCTGCAATGTATTGTTTGTCTATGTTTGTATTCCACAAGTGGGCAATGATTGCATTGTAATCATTGTTGTACTTGGATGTTGTATGTGGTTTTAGGGGATTTTCCTTTTTACGCTGTGTCTAACAGAAGACATTAAGCTATTTACTTGTCCTTTTTGCAAACGGTCTTGGGAAGCCAAAGCGACATTGGGTATAGTGTTTACCTTTGATTTTATGTCTTCGTTAGTAGTATTTGCCACACTTATGTTTTTAGAAGTGTACGATGTGTGTACGTAGGTCACTATCAGTGGTTTCTGAAGGGATGTCGCAAGTAATGTATTTTTTCAATAAACTGTAAAACAGTGGCGTCACTGTCATGGCAAATTTGGGAACATCTTTTATCCACAAACGCATGTGGATGTGTGGTGCTCCTCTGCATTGATATTCTTTTCTCCAACAGAAGTGTTGCACTTCTCCGTGCGGAGGGGTAGTTTTATTGCAGATAAAGTGCAGCATGGCAATGATGCAATGGTAGAAAGTACCTTGATACATTGACAAGAGAACAGATCCTGGTGATTTTATATCTATTCCACTTTATTTTTGGTTTGTAGTGCATAAGAAGTCGTGCAAGTCATCCCATGCCTACTCTGCACAACTTAAAGTAACAAACCATGTGGGTGGGCCTTGGTTCCTTTGCATACAACTTACATCAGCGTGATGTTGGAACCAGTATTCCTTTGTACCATGCATGTTTGCCAAAAGATGTGTGATACTTGATTGCAAAACCTCATCTTTGTCTTTTATTTTTTGAAGCAGTTGGATAAAGGACATGTGTAAAAAATGAAAGCCTGTTTTTAATGTGTATGCCACTCCATGACATAGGCCCTCATTACGACCCTGGCGGAAAGTGACTGACCGGAGCGCCACAGCGTAAATAGCGTTTCCGCCATTGCACGAAGGAGCAAAGTGCGGCCCATTCCGACCCATCGGGCACGAGCACCACGCCACGGCGGAAGTGCAAAGTCCGCGATGGCGGAAATGACCCCAAAACGGCCCACACCGCCGCCGTACGGCGCCCTAGGTGCCATACCGCCACCCCTCTTAGCGGTCACCGCAGTGTGCGCCTACCGGAAAGTACGGTGACCGGAAATATACGGAAACGGAAGTAAAAACATGGGCCCGGAACGGGAAACATCCCGCCGTACACCTATAAAACCACTAAAACCACACAACCACCAAAATCACTACCCTGAAACACACCCCAACCCGTCACCCACCCTAGCGAAACCAAGAAAAATGGGAAAAGTAGCGGAGAAAGCGTGCGACCGCAAGCGGCAGGTCCACTTCTCCCGTGAGGAACTCACCGTGCTAACAGAGACCCTCCAGGAGAATGCTGCCGTCGTCTTCTCCACGCAAATGACCAGAACGGCACTTGCAAACAAGAAGGCCATATGGGCTCTGGTGGCACAGCGGGTAAGTGCGGTGGGGACCGCACCCCGCAACCCACAGCAATGCCGAAAGCGATGGGACGACCTGCGGATACGCGTCCGCAGCATACTCTCTGCCAACCGCAACATTGCCACAGCCACCGGGGGAGGTCCTGAATCACCCATCAAGTTGACCCCCTGGGAAGAAATCTGTGCCTCCACCATCGGAATGGAGAGCATAGAGGGAGTCGGAGGGATGGAGAAAGGAGTGCAGACATCCGAAGATTCAGGTAGGTGGGCCCGATAAAACAATGCCAAATCCACACAGTCCATCCATGTGAAGTACCATGCGTCCACATAGTGCAACAGAAACACATGTCCAGGAGAACGTCCACACACATCGGCCTGATAGCGCACGTTAAAACCCACAATAAATACATAAATAATTAAAAACCCCTAATACACGCACTACACGTGCAGCAGGCACACCCTAACTGCAGGCTGCCAAACAACTGCACCCTCACTCCACACACAAATTAAAGCACCTCCAAGGCCCCGACCCAAATCACCCTCAGGTACCACCCCAAAGCATGTGATACAATGCCATTCCAATTCCCACAGACCCATCAATAACCCTCGCCCTCCTTTACTCCACCACAGGGTCCGATCCAAACGACGAGCTACAGGACACCCCTACCAGCACACCTGCAAAGAGGGCCAAGACCAACGGCCAGAGACCCTCCACCTCAGCTGCACGCATCAAGACACGGCAGCAGCACAAATCAGGTGGCAGCACAGAGGAGGGAACATCAACAGGCACCCCAGCAGCCAGCATGCCCACAACACCACCACCACAGGTCCCCCCAATGGATGCCACAGAAGGCACTGCCTCTGGTGGCAGCAGCACCATAGGTGACACCCCATTGATGGCAGCATGCTCGGACACAGAAAACGGGGATGTCGAAGTCAGATCCATCCATGACCTGTCCCAATCCCCCTGTCTGTCCCATCCCGTACAACATGAGGATACCACGCAGGGGCACCCACAAGACGACGACTGGCCATCCCCCACAAGCCCTGTGGCAAGGCAACATGAGGACAACAGCCCCTCTGTGGCACCCCCGCAAATGGCCATGGCCCAGCAGAGGCAACAGTCCCTCGACCAGTTAATCGTACAACAGCAGCAACTGGCCACACTCCTCAAGGACCATGCCGATGAATGTGGGGGCACTAAGGCAGACATAGAAACATCAACTGAGACACTTAGGGCAGAAATGGAGAGAGGTACAGAGACGCTAAGGGCACAAATGGAGAGTAGCACCGAGAGCCTGAGAGTCCAAATGGCGAGTAGCACCGAGAGCCTGAGAGTCCAAATGGAGAGTAGCACCGAGAGCCTGAGAGTCCAAATGGAGAGTAGCACCGAGAGCCTGAGGGGGGAACTGCATGCGACGTCCAAAGACGTATGTGCCGAACTTGCCGCAGTGCGCCGTGTGCTCACTGAGCTCTCGCAAACCCTTAGGGACATGCATGGACGTGAGCAGGCAGACACATCATCCGTTGCAAGTTCCGTCCAGGGCAGCCCCCAACGTAGATCTGGAAGGAACCTGCGCTCCACAGGCAGGGGTGCCCCTGATACCCGCAGAGGGGGCTTGCAATAGCGACAGCCCACTGACAATGAGCATCTTTGGACACTGGTGTTCGGGGGGGAGGTAGGAGGGTGGAGGGGGTGTGTTGGGCTCACTTGGGTGGCGGGTCGATAGGGTGTTCAACATGACATCACATATGCCATAAAAAGTGCACGATCAACCAATGAGATGTGTGGACATTGATCTGTGTGTACTAGGCCATCATAGGCGTACAGTCCATATTGTGCATGTCCCAGACACACGCAGTGCCACGAGTCCCGTGTCCATGTATCAGCCACCAGGCGTGAGTGCTAGAAGCATACATCAATGAGATGCTGACGAATGTCACGGGCCTCCGGTGCCTCGCAGACTCCATGAGGTGCTGCCACATCCCCACCCTCATCATGACCATCATCAGGTGCTTGCAGTTCTGCGTCAGGGGGCATGGGCACATTTCTACGTACGCACATGTTGTGGAGCATGACACATGCCATCACCATCCTTGCAACCTTCTCATGGCGGTACAGGAGTGCCCCGCCAGACCTGCTGAGGCAGCGGAAACGAGTCTTCAGTAGGCCGAATGCCTGTTCAATGACTACACGGGTACGTGAGTGGGCATGGTTGTAGTCCTCCTCATGCTGGTCCCGTGGGTTCCGGACTGGTGTGAGGAGCCATCTCTTCAGTGGATATCCAGCATCAGCTGTATGTGGACGAGAAACGTATGATGTGGAATGCCATTGATACGTACGCACACCCCCCCCTTCCTGCCAGGTCATTGCCAATTCACATACCCCACATAATCATGCATGTAATGAGACTCACCGAGTAGCCAGGATCTGTTCCCTGCGTGTCGCTCCATGTAGCGTGGTATTGTAGAGTTCCTCAAGACCATAGAATCATGGGTTGATCCAGGGAATCGGGCACAACAATGTGTAATGATCCTGTTGGAGTCACACACCATTTGTACATTCAGGGAATGAAATTGTTTTCGGTTGCGGTACTGGGCCTCCATGGCATGTGGGACGACCAATTCCACATGGGTGCAGTCGATGGCACCAATGCAACCCGGTATGCCGGCAAGTGCATGGAATCCCACTTTTGTGTTGGTAATTTCCTGCTCCGAGCGTGGTAGAGAGATGTAGTCGTCTGCGTGCTGCAGGAGGGCATCGAGCACTTGAAATAGTGTCCGTGAGAACAGTGGCTGAGAAATGCCATGCAACTGTCCGACTGTGTGCTGGTAGGTGCCTGTGGCCAGGAAGTGGAGTACAGACACCACCTTCAGTAGGGGTGGGATGGCGGTTGGGCTATCTATCATGCTGACAAGGTCAGCCTGTGTCATGTCTACAATGGCGGCTATGGTGTCCCGGTCCAGACGGTAGAGGGTGTGGATCTGCTCATCAGTGAGGTTGAACGGATGTGCTCGGAGGCGTGGGATTGCGGGCTGCCTGCGTGGTGGTAGTGGCTGTGCTGGTGGGCCTTGCTGGCCCTGCCTTGGCCTCCTCCTCCTCCTGCGTCTCCTCCGTGCGGCTGGTTGTAGTTGGTGTTCGTCTTCTTCTTGGAGTTGGAGCACTTGCAGTGCTATCAGGTCCCCCAGGGCCAACATCGCGAGTCCTGCCGGTAGCATTTCGGTGTGGTTGTGGGAGGAGAATGGCTGTGCAATTTATGTGTTTTCAGGCTGTATGGCCTCCACCTGTGGTGATTAATTCCACCTGTGCAAACTGCTCTCCCCTTTGGCCGAGCACGTCCCGCACACAACGCTGCAATTCGGGGAATGGCATCTTGCTATTGCAATCATGTATTTGTACCCGATGGCCGTGTAAGATTGGTTGATATGTTCATTCTGCTGTGGTCCCATTGTTTCACATACTATCTGTGCAGTCGCGAACAGACTTGTGAAGGGTCAGTGGAACGTAGTACTCGAGTAACGGTGGGCCCTCATGCATCACTGTACCGAGTTGCAACGACGGGCGGGGCGTCCCATTTGTGGGTGAAGGCAGTTGCCATTTTCACACACAGCCGCACTCGATGGAATAATTAGTGATTTCAAACGGCCACAGATGCCTTTTCGACGTGATGTTGCAAATGAGGAATTCGAAGGGCGGCGCTTTCGGTTTCCAGCTAGCGGCGAGGAGATGCCCACAGGTCTGACTGCAAATATAACGTTCTATTGTTCAATGTCCTTGAGACAGGGCCCATGGCGAGGAAGCAATGATTGATATGAATAGTTTGGGATGCGCAATAGCTACGTGGGCGATGAGGCCGGCCATTCCCAAATACATGTTACTTCACAACACTGGAATTACGGGCTGGGGCACTGTGGATTTTGCAGGCTGCATAACGCACAGACTCAATGGATGTTTCTAATGTTATGTGAGTAATTATTCAGGCGTTTTGATCCCGGGATGAGGGAATGATGAATGGATGCATGGGCAGGTGATTTGATACAGAGTTTGCCATGTACAGGGCTTCTTGGGATCTATCCGCCTCCCCTACGCTATGTGATGCAGGGCTGCCATAGTGGGACCATCGTCTATCTGGCCTTGTTGAGCCCTCCCTGTCTCGACGCGCCCTCAGACACTTGTGTCCATGCACGTTAACATTCCCATCTGATGGATTCTGTTTTGACAGAGGCATGCACAGGTACACTCGTTTGTGATGGTGTTTGCACCTCGATATAGATGGTTATGAGTCGCAAGTGGTTTTGGGGTGGTGATGATCCTTTGGAGTGGGCTAGCATGCATATGGCTGTGGATTTCGTGTGATCATTGAAGTGAGTTGTTGGAATGTAGTTCTGATGGCCATTCTGTTCTTTTTCTTTTCTTTTGGGTGACAGGTATCTCCTCCCCTTTTGCCACTGCCATCTGTATGCCACTCCTGCAGATGGGTTTTACTCCCGACACCTGCTGCTTCGTGTTAATCAGTGGAGCAGCATTACGATCTTATGGGACGATCGCCAATGGCCCACATGCCCTTACGCAGTACTGGTGGCTCGGAGCAACATTTCGGCCTTTCAGCTGGACTAGTGCCTCCCCATTGGGACGGCCCTGCGGTTCTGTGCGCTTCCATGTTGCCTTTTCGTACGTGAATGTGGCTCTGTGTACCATGGGGGAACAGGGCGACACACAAGTAGTGGCTGGTCATTTCTTGCGGATGCAGCCCACAATGGTGATTAGTGTTTTGGAGTTCATGGCCTGATGGCTGTATGGCCTTGGTGACTTTGATGTGCATAAAATTTCTATTCTGATTTGGCCCGTGTAGCGTTTTTCTTTGCAAGTGATGTGGCATATGCCTATTTGGGGGGCGATGTATTGTGAGGAGATCTGCATTGGGTTCCAGCTTCGGAGTTTAGTTGCGTGGTACTGTACTGGGCGCGTTTGCCTACTAAGCCCGTGAGGTCAGGGATGGGGGCTGCCAATATGACAGTTTGAATGTTGTCATGCTCAGGGGCGGGGGATTGGGTTTTGTGTAACAGATGCCCGTCAGCCAGGTGGACTGGTGGAATGATGTGATTCTAGGAATATTGCTGGTCACAGGTGCCTGTGTTTGCGTGCGTTTCTTGGTAGGGGACTGTGGTCATGTCCATTGGGATGGCTTCTGTATTCGTGCCATCTGTGCCATGCAGCTCCCATTGGCCCCTCTTGTGTTTCTTTTGTTCGTTGCCATGCATGGGTGACTTGTACATTTCAATGGTTGCATTGTGACTTCATTGCACCTACGGGGAGTTGTACTTTGTGGGCAGGGAGCGGTGTACAGGCACTCAGTGGGGCCGTTTACGGTTGATTCGCGATGCCGTACTTCTCACCATGGCGGAATGGTACATTACGCCATGCCTTATGGCGTTAGGTACATGTCCGCTAGGGTCGGAATTGGCGTACCCTTGCGCCATGGTGGTGTTTGCGGTTTCGCATGGCGCGCGCACGCGTGCTTGGTGCAGTTAGCGTTGGCGTTCACTACGGTGTCGCTAATGGCTTCGTACTTTGCGGTGACGGGTCATAGTCGCACCGAGCGCTATTCGATGGCGGTATTGCATTTCCGCCATTGTTTTCCGATTTCCACAAGGGTCGTAATGAGGGCCATAGAGTTGCTAGTTCACTTTCAAACAGGAGATGGAAAATGTATTCTACATTTTATCTGAACCTGGGGTCTTAAGAATACATCCATAAAGAGCGATATTCTGATGCACTAATTTGTGTGGATCTTTCGTCATATCTTCCTCCTTTTCCTGTCGGAAAGGATAGAGGAAAAGAACATGCTTCTATACTTTTTTTCCATACGCTCATTGGGGATGCTTTGACTTGATGCATCTGATATGTTTCTAATGCATCTCAGATGGTGTTTTTTGAATTAGTGGGTGATTTGTATATTGGTCTAAAATGTTGGCTTCAGTAATAGGATCTACACATTCAAATTGGCCAGTTTCTGGTGAATCTTGAATTATTTGGGTTGTTTCTTTTAAGTTTCCTCTATGTTTGATTGTTTTCTTTTAGATATTGTTGGGCCTGTCTAACTTTGTTCAATTCAACCAAAACGTTTTGCCTTTTGTTGGTATACCAGTAACTAGTACAATCAAAGATTGATTAATTGGTCATTGTACTACTAGAGTTTCTTCATTTTCTTTAAGATTTAATGGCAAATGTACTACTTTGTCACAGATGCCCTTTAGTAACTCAGATGGAGGTAATTTGGCTGTTTTCGGCTGAAGTCGTATTATAGCTTGAAATGGGTGTACTGTTTAGATTTTAATGCTCTCATACAAGTTAAGTTGTTGGAGAGCCTTTGAAAGTGGTTATATTTCTAAGTTATTCATGATAGCATGTGATGGAATTTGGTTACTGTCAAGCTTTGTGTTGCAGTACGTGCAAAGTTTTAAGGGGTCAGTTATTTTGTATTTATTTTCTGCTGTTAAATATAAAGCTAATTGGAACCATTGAGATTCTTCATGGACTTCTATTTTGTAGACCTTATCTACTGTTTTTGTGCTCTTTTTATAAAAAGTTCTCCGACAACAGACACATAGTTGGGCTGGTATTTCAGCAGATGTCTTTTGAAACTTAACTATTTGTTTTTTGTAGGTCTTTGTTAGGAGGATGGCGTGTGTGAGGTCTTCAGTAATGTGCTTACTTTGAATGTGATCAATTTTTTGAAGGAGTTCTTTGGCTGTTCCATGCAGGAGAATCTTATTTAAATGTTGTAGTTCGAGAGCAGGAGTTTTTGAATAGTATAGTCTATGCACAAGATTTCGTGTTGCTAACATTTTGATCTGGTGTAAGGTGCTTTTGCAAGTAGTTCCAGAAATTCAGGCTATTGAATGTCCTCGCAGACCAGTGTGACTGCGCACTTGGACATGAGTTCATGGTTTGTAAAGTTTTCATTCTACTTTGTCTTTTAGTTTCATATAGTGATTGAGGAATTGTCGTAAACATTTGAAGGATTGTTGTCTTACGTTACACATTTAGCTGCATGTCCATTTGTACACTGGACGGTTTGTTTAGGTGAATGGAACATTTGGTTGAAGGTTTGTTGGGGATGTTTTTTCTATAAGGGTTTCTTTTGTCATAATGGTGTCTTCTAACATTTCATACCCTCGGTCATCACTGTCAATGGCAATTGATTTTTTGTTCCTGTTTATAAGTTCACAGAATTTTTTCAGTGGTTTCACTTTGTTTAAAATCAATATAAACAATT
Organism: Ambystoma mexicanum; assembly: GCF_040938575.1. Taxonomy (NCBI): domain Eukaryota; kingdom Metazoa; phylum Chordata; class Amphibia; order Caudata; family Ambystomatidae; genus Ambystoma; species Ambystoma mexicanum. Next base: position 395,336,291 of record NC_090924.1, on the reverse strand, counting down.
TTTTCTTAAGTAGAAATGTGCTGTCAATTAGTGCTTACCATTTAAAGTTTATTGAGTCATATTCAACAATGCGTCCAATACATAACATTGATGCCATTACAAGTCAGGGTTGTAAGTGTTACAATACCAATTTTTTCATTAATAATATCATATCTGACTCAAGAATATTGTCCCATAATTGACAGGTTTTTCAGCAATTTAAACAAATCATATCTAAAATCACACATTAAATAAAGGGTAAAATAAAATAAAACAAAGCAAATTTGTAAATGCATCCATGTATATTGTTTATGAGTAAATAGTGAGGTATGGCTTGTGGATTAGGTCTCATTGGGAGGCGGCGGGGGGTTAAGTGACTTATTCTGCTTACTACCGTAGTGAGAAGGAAGACATCTCGTGGGGCGTGTGGTGAATGTTAGGATTATCAGAGTAATCCACAAATGTGATCAGTGGGGCCCAATCCGCCAAATACTTCGACATTTCACCCCGCATTGCTGCTTCAATTTTGGACATGGCAGCTACATACCACATTCTGGCCCACTATTCATTTATACTCAGTATGTTTTGTGATTTCCAGTGTTGTGCAATTACTAAGCGTGCGCTACTAGGAAAAAGGTAAACATTCTGGAGTTTCTGGCCGCTTACAGTGCCCAGTGTGTCTTCATTTCCCAGAAGTAAAACCAGGGGGTCCATTTCTAGTTCAAACCCACATATTTCTTTAATCTGGGTGACTATTGCCTGGCAAAATGTTTGTACTTGTGGGCATTCCCACCACATGTGGAAAAAGGAATCTGTGGGTGCGTTGCACCTCCAGCAGCAAGGGGGAGGGTTGGGGTGATTTTATGCATACGCTCCGGGGTAAGGTACCATCGGAGCAGTAGCTTAAAGCCATTTTCTCTGAGGTGAACAGCTTGAAACATTTTGTTGGCTTTCGTCCAAATATTGAACCATATGAGATCATCCATAGGCCTCCCTATATCCTCTTCCCACCTGGACATACAGGCATGTGTGGATTTAAACCTGGGTCCATTTAACACCGTATAAAGAGTTGCTAACTTGGCTCTCTGGGATCACCAATAAACAAATCTTCGAAAAGAGTAGTCTCACGTTTCCCCAGGGATGTCACTTGTGGTTGATTTGCCCAGTGGTGAAGTTGTAGATACTCAAACCTATCCCTCTCCTCTACCATGTAGGCCTGTCTGCACTCTTCAAATGTGAGAGGATGATTATCCCTGTAGAACTGGCTCAGTGTGTGGCTCCCCTCTTTCCAGCGAATATATCGACCCCTGTAACCCCGGGGGAAACTCCTTGTTATCCCAGATACCCGTCTTAGGTGAGGGAAACATTGCCACTGCATATTTGCAGGCAGCTTTGTGCCGATATTCGAATGTGGCCCCACTCACCTCTCTTAAGGACCTTTGGCAAAACCCAACATGTTTTGTGTAATGGCGTGCCCATGACGCTCTGTTCAATATTCACCCAGTGTTTAGTTTCATTTGCCTGGGACGCCTTCTGACTCTCTAGAACCGGCACCAGTTGGGCTGCATATAAATAACTTTTGATGTCTGGCACAGCTAGGCCTCCTCCCCCTTTGGATGCCAACAATGTACGCCTAGCCACCCTCAGTCTCTTTCGGTCTCTTTCGGGACCAAATAAAATGAAATACCTGCAATTGTAGCTCCTTCAAGGTGCTTCTCGGTATCCAGATTGGCAACGCCTGGAAAAACATACAGTAAGTGTGGTAATAGGGTAATCTTGACAGCTGTTATCTTCCCAAATCAGGAGATTTTAGACTTCCCCCATCTCGCTAAATCCTGTTTGGCTTAGCGAAAAGTGGTTTAATATTGGCCATATAAAGATCTGCATACCTTGCTGTTAAGTTCACTCGTAGATATCCGTGAGGCCCATGAGAAGGGAAAAGTTCCCTTAAATGTGCAACCACTCCTGGTGGCTCTGAAATATTAAGTATCATTGATGTTGTTAAATTAATTTTAAAGCCTGAGACCACGTGGAAATGTTCCAATAATGAAACGATGTGTGGTAACTTGGTTCTGGAATCTTGCATATAAAAGAGGAGGTCATCTGCGAACAATGTCAGTTTATGTTGGTGGCCAGCTATTTCCAACCACTTAATTTTACCATATAAGCGTACCGTACTGGCAAAGGGTTCCATAGACAGGGCAAACAATAATGGGGATAACAGACAGCTCTGGTGGGTTTCTCTATATAAACGGACTGCATTAGAGATTATCCGATTTGCTTAAATCTTCGTAGATGGTAGTATGAAGTTGGCTAAAAGCAACTTGAGGAAATACGGGCCTAGTCCAAACCCCTCCAGGACCTTAGAGAGATTGGACCAATCGACACGGTAAAATGCTTTTTCTGCGTCAATTGGTAAAGCCATTGCTCACTTATGTTTTTGTGCCCATGCAGAAATTTCAATTGTACGCCGAATATTGTCATATGTTTTGATTCCAGGTATGAACACCGTTTGGTCTGCCATCACCAATTCTGGCAGGATTGCGGCCAGTCTTGTGGCCAGCACCTTTGAATAGATTTGAGAGTCATAGTTGAGAATTGCGATCGGTTGTAAGGATGAGCACAACGTGGGGTCCTTATCCGGTTTGGCGAGCAGAGTCAGAGTCGATTCCCCCATAGAAGGTGTGATCGAGCCAATCTCAGCAAAGGAGTTAAACAGTTCTGCCAAATGGGGGAAAGGATTGATGAGAATCTTGTATAGAAGGCAGCCGTAAAGCCATCAGGCCCTGGTGCTTTGTTGCCTGGAAGGGATTGGATGGCGTATGCTACTTCCTCCATTGTAGCAGGTACATCTAGGGATTGTCTCTGCTCATTTGTGACTTGGGGGAGCCGGGCTTCTTGAATGAATGCCTCTCGTTGTGAAATTGGGTTCACTGCAAATAGCTCGGAGTAGTATTGGGATAGAATTAGCATTTTCTCAGATTCACTAGTATGTAGCTGCCCTCCACTATCCTGCAGAGCCCCTATAACAGTTCTGTTTCGCTGCGCTTTGAGTTTGTAGGCTGGCATCTGGGAGGCTTTATTGGACATGCTAAAGTAGATGTGTAGATCTCACCCACCCACAGGGCCTTCATCTCGGCCCAGGATACTTGGAGCTACCGATATGTTTTCCTAGCCCCATCTCGCTTGTATTGGGATTCCAATTTGGTCACTCTCTCCTCAGCTTGGACTGTCTGGGTGGACATGGCTATACTAATCAGTTCCCCCCTTAAAGTGTGTTTAGCAGCCTACCATACCCTGGAAATGTACCCCTCCCCTTTGAGGTTCTCCTGAAAGTACTGTGTAATTGTCATGACCCTTGCGCCTGGCCCTCACTGGCAAGTCAGCCTTCCAGTTAGGGCCAGGTCAAAGGCCTTAAAACCTCATCCAAGACTCTCTTGGAGTCAGTCCTGGAGCCTTTGGCACAAGGCTCATAACCATCATGAAGACCAACATTAGATTGGGACTATTTACTTTGGACTATTTAACTTGGGGGGGGTTCAGCCAACATGGAGGCACCCACATAGCTCAGTTACAAGGAACTGAGCTATGCGGTCTAGTCTTTTGGGTGTGGCAGGCCTGGGACTACTTTAAATGGACTACTTTGGGTGTGGCAGGCATGGGACTAATTTACCTGGACTACTTTACCTGAGACTATTTAAACCACATCCAAACAGCAGAACATGCTTTGCGTTATTCTGGAGTGGGCAGCGTAACGCTCACCGTGTCCAGTTCTTTGATGCCAGCTTACCTGAAACCAAGGACCTGCAGAGAGAGAAAGAACACTACGAAACTTACCTGGAACAGTATCCTGTCTTCAATCCATCGCCGACTTCAGTTCCACTCACCTGATGGTAAGAATTCCATCATCCGGCACCGCATGCATCCTGGAATACCATAACCTGGAAAGAGGAGAAAGAAAGACAGCATCAGTAAGCGTTTACTCATGTTTCCTTCCGAATTAAGAAAGCCACACAATTCTTACCTGGGTAGTCATCTCCTGGTCAGTATCATTGCTGGAACATTATGGCGCTCAGCAAGGAACATCGCGACCTGCAAGGAGAGAAGAGACACAGGTTAGCAATATAAAAGGTGAAACAGCGCCGCGCATCGCGCATTGCTCATCAGACAGCATTGCGCACACCGCGCTTTCGCCTACCGGCCCATGCTCATCTCCAAACTGCATGACAACTCCAAAATACCTTTCCATACCTAAAAGGAAAGAAGCAAGACATTGGGCCTCATTACGACCCTGGCGGTAAGGGGTTAACGCCAGCGTTAGCTGCGCCGACCCCTTACAGCCAATTACGAGGTCCCTTAGCGCCATGGAGGTCTTAACACCCGCTTTTGGCGGGTGTTAAAATCCATGGCGCTAAGGGACCATGGAGTTAATTACGCCACCGTAATTTACGGTGGCGTAATTAACGCCTTCCCCACTCCCATTATGCCCTATGGGGCAAAAATGGGAATGGGGAAGGGTAAATGGGGATTGGGGACTTACCGCCCCGCCAAGGTCGGAATGGGGCGGTAAGTCCGCCAACCACCATGGCGTAAACGTAGTTTACGCCATGGTGGTAAAGTCACGGCCCAGGCGGTAACTTACCGCCTGGGTCGTAATGAGGCCCTTTGTTATTCGAACTAAGAGGAACATAAGAACTGCATATAAAGACCGTAAAGCAGCAAACCTACGGAGTTGCAGCAGGCCTGGATTCCCACAGGGGGGGCTTGCAACAGTGAAGTAACTTGGTCGCTGCTCGCCCTCCACATCTACACACCCCTGCCACGAGGAGTAGGACAGAAATCCACCTTCTACAATATTAAGGTGAGGAGAGGGCCCAAGGGGGAGGAAGGAGTTGAGGCCAAGGGAGGTGGGAAAAAATAAAGACAATCTGGTATTGAATCCAGCTCTCCTATGTTGCAGACCCATCTTTAACCAGAGGCCTTACCAAAGGACCGGGAGAGGGTTTGAGTGTGCAAATCATCCAACCACGGCTAGGTGGCGTCCCCGTGGATACCAGGTGAGCATAACAGTAATCCTTTCCACAATGTCAGAGCATTTGACTGGGTCTGTAAGTAACAAATCATTCAACCTCCATCCCATGGAATTTCGGCCTCCCAATTCATAACCATCTAGTTATACCGTGATAGATGTGATCTGGTACCAGGGCTACCTTTATAGTGGCTGCTGAAACACCAGGCAATAAGGAATGAGACACCAAGGCATAGTACATTCTGGAATATGTATGATGCACATGTGAGAAGTGAGAATAGTCTTGGTGCTGAGGATGAAAATTCCACCACGCATCAATCAGGTTCATGTCAGCCATGGCCCGTTTAAGAGGAACTGCTCTTGCTATCTCAGTTGAGGACTCCGAGCCAGACCTGTCCAAGCTACCATCCAGCACTAAATTAAAATATCTTACTATTACCAACTCACTTGGTTGGAATTGTGCTATTTGAGGAAACAAATGGGTGTAGAACCGATCGTGATGTTGATTGGGACCATACACTGACACCACCGTGAGCGCTCTCCAAGCTATCTGCAAAATGACCCCTATATATCTGCCCAGGGTGTCTCGCATCACCTTCACTTGTTCGAAATACAAGGACTTAACTATTAAGATGGCTACTCCCCCTTTCTTAGTTGCTGAAGAAGCAAAGTACTGATGCGGGAGCCAGCATGACCTCAGTCTCATCTCGCCTCATTGCAGCAGATGAGTCTCTTGAAGCAGGGCAATGTCTGCTTGAGCTCTATTCCTTGGCAGAGAACCCCTTTCCTTTTCCTCTGGGAGTTTAACCCCTGGGCATTTATGGACACAATTTTTATATCAGACATTGTGGTGGTTTAGGTGAGTCTCAAGTGCCGCTGGCAGTCTGGCCCACCACTCAGAGTCCTCCCCCTCAAACAAGAACCAACTTAGCATTTCAGTCATGCAATACTGCCCCCCTCCCTCCCCAAAAGGGAATATCGGAAATTGTTCCAGTTTTTGGCCAAATAGCACCTCCCATAACAATACTGGATGTACAACAAAACACCAAAAAGCAAAAAGAAAACCAAAAATAGAATAACCCTGTGTGAGGTCACCATCAAGCAATCTGCTTGAAAAAGGGCATGTATTCTGAGTGCCCCTAGAAGTATAAATGATTGCAAATTAAACAGCTTGCAGCAGCCTTTACAGCTACTTTCCTTGGTACCTAGCTACTTAGCATCGTAGTTCCGAAGTGTTCCAATACCCAAGTTCACCATGGGGCTCCTAGAGGAGCTAAATTGACTTGGACCACCAACCCTGCCATTCAATCTGTAGCCTCTGTATCTCTGCTCCTTTCTCTTTTGTCCATAGAGGGCATCCTACGTTCTCGGCGTCTGCTCTTCCTTGACTTTGATTACGACCATCAGGCTACAGAGATCTCAGGGGCATAAGCATCTGACAGGTGTATGTCCGCCTGAGGGATATTTAGGGTTTCCACCACCGCCTTGAGAGATGTAAATTGATGTTGGGACCCATCTATCTGGAACTTAATTTGGAATGGGTAGCCCCCCCCCCCCCCCTTCTAGCTGATCCCCTTCTCAGAGCTCCGGCCAGTGGCCTCATTAGCTTGCATCGCTGTATTGTCCCTTGGGAAAGATCTTGAAACAGTTGAGGGGCTGATCCCTGGAACAGTAAGTCACCCATCGCTCTAGCCTTTTGGAAGATGAGGTCTTTGGTTTTGACTAAGTGAACCCATAGCCGAACATCCGGGAGAAGATTTTGTCTCATCTGAAAATTGGAGAACACCCTATGTATATGGTTCAGCGTGAGATCAGCTGTCTCATCTATGAGTATTTACTGGAGCAAAGCTCGGACATACTTTTCCAGGTCGTGGTCTTGGACTTTTCTCGGTATTCCTCTAATGTGCATGTTATTCCTGCGAGTGCGTTTTTCGTCATCCTCCCGTTTTTCTTCCGCTATACGTTGGTAAGATTCCAGTGCTGCCACCCTTTGCTCAAGCTGTTCATACGAGTGTGTTTGTTTGCAGAAGACTGTTTCCAGCTCATCCAATTTAGACTAATTTTGCTGTACGGTGCAAGACAGTTCCTGAAAGGAGCTTTTTAAATCTTTTGCTGTCCATGCCATCTCCTTTTGTAGGGACTGAAACAGGCACATGATGTCACCTTTAGTGGCGGGCTGGGCTTCCTCATCTAATGCTGGTGATAGCTCTGGTGGTAGCTTCAGGTGTTGGAGCATGTCTGATGGAAGCCCTTCTTTTCTCCTTAGCTTTACCTGACTTAATTCTGCCCATAGATAGGTTCCTCTAGTAAGTGAGATGAAGAGCACTGTCTGGGTGGGGCGGATTGTAAGGGCTTCTCAATTGCTTTTAGCCATGGTTATGTGGTTCATAATGTTTTTCACTAGTGAGTAGTGCACAAAGTAGTTTCACATGTACCAGGCACCTATTGGGTAACCCACAACGCTGTTTATACTTGTCAGCTTGGTCGTTTTGCACACAGTTCAGCCTCTGTCGCCAAGCTAGTTTCCACTGGTCAACCCTTTATGTTCAATGGGATTCACCCGACTGCTTGAGCCGCCGGCTCACTACTCCCAGGGCCATCAGTAAGTAGATGGGTGGCCCATGCTCCCACTGTCCAGAATGGGCAAGCTCGTATGTCCCAGGTTGCCCACCACACAACTAGTTAAGGTGTTGCTGCTCTACTAAATCCCCAGTCAGAGGAAAGTCCCAAGCATGCCAGTTCCCAATACAGGGATCTTAATGTTCTGGATGGCTTTGGTTCATTTCCCCACATCTCACAGTTCCCACTTTAATGCAGGTAGTCTATTTAGAAATCCTGTATTTTGGTGTCCCAAGCTGCTACCTTATAGATCCCACCTACCTCCTAATCAGTCAGAATAGACTGCTTGCGCTTTGCGGAAACAGAGCTATGCCAGCTGCACAGAGGAGGAATGAGGGACAGGAGGCCCTTACACGTCATGGTACCATATGTTTTCAGTTTGCCCGGGGTACCTGTTATGCTGCTGCAGGTCCCAACAAACCAGATCTGTACTCGGGCACTAAGCTCCACTGCTCCAGAGGGGGGGCAGGTACCTCTCCGATGTCTGGGCTCACCTCCGGTTTGGCGATGGCTTCCCAGGATGTTCAACTGCATCCCTTAGCCGGATACCGTCTGTGCGCCGCACCCGGTGCCATGCTTAGTTAGACCCACCATTTTGTTCTCTGCTGCCGGCTTGGCCGGCGCGCTGGTCAGGGTGACATCCAGGAGGATGCAAGGTTCTACGGGTCTTCTAAGGCCAGCATCATTTCAGCGGGATCTTCCAACGTTGTATTCTTTCCAGTGTGGTCACAGTTGATGGTTTACAAGGCATACAGCAGGCTGTAAGCGTCTCAGGGCTGCAGAGCCATGGGGTTAGACCTCCATTAGCCACCAGCCAGGCCACGCCCATCCTCCTGCAGTAGTTTTTAAGGGTATATCATGACTTTTCAGCTTTTGTGATAACGTTTTGAAGAACTCTATGGTGGAACTTTTTTTATTACATTAATCTTTTGGATTGCTTTACAGTGGCTACGTTAACAGTGTTAGATATAGGACATCATCACGAGTTTGGCGGTAACCCATAAATGCGGCGATAACGCTATTATCGCCACATTTAAGGGTCTGCCAAATCACGGGTTTGACAGGATTTACCCCCAGCTCTGGGCTGGGGGCATATCCGCTGCGATTTTGCCGATTACTGCACGCTAATACCGCCGGTGGTACTAGCACCAAAAATTCCCCTTTGGGCCAATGGCGTATGGGGAATTCCGAATGGGCCCAATGGGGAATGGAGACTTACCATTCCACGAAACCCATGATCTGGCACTAATAGTGCCGGGGGTTTGACGGTAATGCTAATACCCCCAGCGGTAATACCACCCAACTCTTGATGAGGCCCATAGTGTTAGGTTCATTAGTAGGTCTGCTTTTCTTTGTACATCTTTTTTTACTTTTAGCATGGGGAGGAGGTGTCCCGGGCTTGCTGCCTATATATAATATAATAGGGCTCAATGGGAATGGGGAAGGAGGTAATTACGGCACCGTAAATTACGGTACCGTAATTACCTCCGAGGTACCTTTGCGGGTCCCGTACTTAACTCCTGCTGAAAGCAGGAGGTAAGGAAGGACCCGCAAAGGGAACTCGGAATACGGAGGTAAGGGATTACCGGCATCGGCACCCTTATCGGTGCCGGTAATCCCTTACCTCCAACCTCGTAATGACCCCCAGCGTCATGTTTTGAGGAAAACAGTGGATGTTATACCCGTGGTGTTGAGATGGGGATAGAAAGAGTGTGCATGTTACAAAATAATGGGTAGGAGTGAAATAAATCTTGCTGATTTGAAAATAATACTCTAGGCTAGAATATAGTGGCACTACATTGTTAAAATAGTACAGAGATGCATACTGTATTAATGCACTTACTTTGTAGGATGTGAAGAGTGTTATTTTTTGGTAGGTGTGTTCGGGAATGTTCTTCTTTCCTGTAATTGTAAAAGAAAGTTAGTAGGTATGTATGGTAATGGTGAAGTACTTTTAGTAAGAGAGGTGGTGTTTAGGAAGGTAGGAGGAGTTGTTGGGAAAAAGAGGTAAAACAAATGGATGGTGTACTAAAGCATGTTAAGTATGTTCTTAGAACAATTGGAGTATGAGTTGTGGTGTTTGGCTCATTAGAAAGAATACGGCAAACATGGGTGTAAGAAAAAGGTGCATGTGCAGGTTACTTTAGTGCTGCTGATTTCAATGTGAGAAGTGCTGTGTTTGTGGGGAATGTATTTGTAATGTGGTGCAGTGTTTTTTAAAGAACTGGGAAAGTGTGGCCTAGTGGTAATGCAGAGGTGGATTGTTGTTGGCACATTGTTTGGTGTATTATAGTAGATGTTGGAAAGGAAGAGTACTTTCTATGTAAAGTGAAGTTATACGTAGCTAGTTTGGTGGTTAAAAACATACGTGTGAGCAAATGGAGAATGCTAGTAGTGTAAGGGATGTAATGAATGAGGTTGGAACGTGTGATATTTATATTGAATGAAAAATGGAAAATGCTGAGCGTTTACTATGTTCGGAGCATTTTCATGAAAGTAAAAAAATGCTTATGAGCATACGAGCACTGTGTGCAACTTTTCGTAAAAGAAAAGAAAAGCAGATGGAAAAGACGTGTAGCACTTGGTGTGTGCAAGTTTAATATGCTGGCAGTACATGCTTACTTGCCAACATAATCCATTCCATTCTGTAGGTGGTTATGTAGTCCTAGTTATATTGTTTGCCGTGTGGGACCTGCAGTTCCACTTTTCCCATTATAAACCTTGGACTAGAAGTTCCAGATTGTACAGAAAAAAACAGGACTGGATAAGCACCTGCAGATTGGAATGGGTTATGTTAGCAAGTATGCATGTACTGACAACATATTGTACTTCCACATACCAAGTGACAGTTAAAAGTGTTGTACACATGTTTTGTGTTTGCTTTTTCTTTGTTTTAGGACAAGGTACACACAGTGCTGCTATAAATGCACATATGCACTTTTTAACTTTCATGAAAATGTTCCTAAACATTTTTTTTAAATGCACTGCAATTTATATTTCTCATTCGATATAAATGTCACACTTTTGGATATTCCATTCCAGTCCTGTAGTCTGAGTTTTATAATGGAAAAATTGAATTACAAGTCACAGAATGCAAAGAAAGAAAAATGAAGACATGATAAGCACCTACAGATTTGAACGGGCATTGTTGGCAGATATGCATGTACAGCCAACATATTATACTTGCACAGAGCTAGTGGCACTTAAACATGTTCTGCAATGTTTTGCACCTGTTTTTTCTTTATGTTAGAAAAAGGTTACACACAGTGCTGCTATAATTGGACATATGAATTTTTTACCTTTTATGAAATTGCTCATAAAAAGAAACATGTTTAAATGCACAGCATGATAAGAACTTTCTGCTTCATGTGAGCAGGTGCTGAATGCTGCAATGCATGGATTTTGCTGGAGTGGTTAAAAAAGACAATATGCTTCTTTTCTTTTTTTTTATTTGATTTAATTGCAAGCAATTTTTACAAATCTTATTAGGTCAATTCTCCATATTCCAATACAAAAGAATATGCTTATTGAAAAGCTTATTGAAGAGTAAGTAGCTGGAACCACCCTCCCCCTACCTCTCTCTCTCTCTCTCTCTCTCCCTCTCCCTCTCTCTCTCTCTATATATATATATGTAAAAGAGTTGCAGAAAATACTTTACAAATATATGTATACCTGTGCTATGTATTGTTAGATGTAGATGTTGAATCTGGAAATAGAAATGGAGAGTTCCACAGTAGTCTTAGATGCATATTTTTGTGATTATTATGAGATATGTAACCTCAGAGTTCGAGTATACAACTGAAGAGTTGAACTGAGATGATAGGGTTAGGTGTAGAGTTTTTGGAGTGTTGAGAACATGAAGGTGAACAGGTAGAAGGGTTGCCCCTGTGTTTGTAGGAGTTTTGAGAACACTAGAAATGGCTACGGCTATGTCTTTGAGGAGGCAGAGTGTATGGATGTTGGGGGACTCTTGAGTCTATTGACTGAAGATGTATTTTGAATACTGTGGATTGGGTGAAAATCTTGGATTCCATGAATTTGAAATGTCATGTTATGGATTGCAGGGATTGAAATGGGCGGAGGTGCTTATATTTTGTGAGAATATGGTTCACTTGAAACATCCGGACATTATTGTTCTTCATTGTGGAGGGAAGGGTTTGGGGTATGTCACTGGAATTTCATTGCAGTTTTTCACTGAATTTGATAGGTTTTTATTAGTGCAACTTAACCATAATGTCCCTTTAACAAAGTTTAGTTTTTCACTGGATATATATATATATATATATATATGAACAAAAACAGGTAGACTGAAGAGTCTTGAGCGTAGCGGCACACCAGCTGGTACTTCAATTAGATTTAGAATAAATCAACAGTCCATACTCCAGCCACAGTTACTGTGCCGAAAAATGTATTCCTTTAATGATGAATAGTCGTGGACAAAGAAGGCAGCAGCAGTAAAACTCACAAAAAACAATGCTTTTCACCCTACACAGGCTTCGTCTGTTATAAACATAGAAAAAGGAGGACTATACATTTATAGAAGCCTTTAGATTCTAATAGTCCATCATCTCTGTTCTTGTACCAAGCCCACTAGCATGCTTACTGTAAACACACCTTGCATATCGGTATTGCCATGTTGGAAATATACTGACGCTGTGTGTATTACAGCATTATCAGAATACATGTTATTCATAATTCATATTATTCATACACTTAGATGGTAAAATTATCAAATATTCTTATTACCGGTTGTAACATCTTTTTGGGCTTGGGAGACATGTTTTAAATACGGACATACCTCGTAACTAGTTCATTATAAAAATAGGGAGATATATTTAAAATACAAAAGCACTTCATGTCAAATTCATAGTTTTTTCATTAATAATTCAAATAAAGCATACATATGCACTTCTAATTGCATATAGGAAGATTTTGCTTACTATTTTGTACTTGATACATTGCGTAGCATTTTCTTATGGTTCACATATGATTACTTCGGTCGACAAATATTCAAATAAAGTGCAAAGTGCAAATATTAGAATCTTATTTAACCCATTTACGTTGCATGAATGACACACAAAGGAGACATAAGCAGTGTTGAACCCTTGCAGGTGCCATATGTCTCTAATTTTATAGGGATATATCCCTGCTGTTAGTGTTAATTGTGATAAACATAGCCTGGCTAATTCAACCATTGAGTATTTCCCTCAGTGGGTGATATTGTGAAAGAGATGCCGAATGTGCTTCGATATTCCCGCAGACTTATTATGGGCGGTAGTAAACCCTTGCATGTGCCCATATCTTGTTGTCTGTAGTTACATCCTGATAGTTGACCTATACGGGCACCGACCTCTAATATGTTTGTAATTCTTGCTTATCTACCCAAGTGGGTGATTGATGATTAAAGTGCAGTGTGCAATTTGCAACATTTTTGCGTATCTACTCAAATAGGTTATTAATGGACACTTTGCAATTACAGTGTAATCCTGCGTGGATGGAGTCTGGGATTTACACATGCACCGAAGCTAACTTTAGTGCAGCAGCACTACTATTTACTGTATAGTGACAGCAAATATGGTTAAATAATAGTGACCCATATTGTAATCACACGGGTCACATGTATTCAGAAAGTTCTGCCCAAGTTGCTTAATACCTTTCCTATGGCACCTATTAAAAGACATGGTACTATAGAATGTTATCATGCATCCTGTCCTATAGTATAAAATATAATCCAATAGTATAAAATACAATCTCCAATGCTAAAAAGCATGATGATGCTGAACAGACCATTACATTGAAAACAGTTCTAAATTCTCCGGTCTCAATGTATGTGTAATGTGCAAATAAGCAATGTAAACATCATATCACACTGTTTTAGAAACACATATCATGAGACACGTATATATAGAGAATGTTTCTGCCCTAGCGGGCTTGACACATTTCCTGTGCAACCTCTTAAAACTGACAAAGTGCTGTAAAGTGTTATCGTGCATCCTATCAAATAGTATAAAGTGCATTCTCAAATGTTCAAAAACATGCTAACGAAGAGCAAACCAACACTTTGGAAACAGTTATACATTCCGGGTTGTCAATGTTCGTGTGGTGTTCAAATTAGCAATGTAAACATAAGAAACACATATCACTACAATACATCAATCCAATATTTCAAATCATTCAATGTTTAAAAAGTGTTCCAATCCTATTCCTATTAGTTACATAATGGGCCTCATTACGACCCAGGCGTTAAGGGTTCACGCCGTCGTTAACCCTTAACGCCTGATTCTGATTTTAACGGCTGCTTTTAGCAGCCGTTAAAATCCATGGCGCTAACCTGCCATGATGCTAATTACGCCACCGTAATTTACGGTGGCGTAATTAGCGCCTTCCCCACTCCCATTATGCCCTATGGGGCAAAAATGGGAATGGGGAAGGGAAAATGGGAAATGGGGATTTACCGCCCCACTCACCTTGGAATGGGGCAGTAAATCCGCCATCCACCATGGTGTAATTGTAGTTTACACCATGGTGGTAATGTTGGCGCAATTAGCGCCTGGGTCGTAATGACCCCCATTGAGTGCAAAGTGCAAATATGCTAACTTTGACAATCTCCACAAACAATATCTAATGACATACATTGCTGTGTTTCTCTAATATACTCATACATGGAGGCTCTTAGTCATCCAGCAAATGGATAGCTAACTCTTCCCCAGTATCGTGACCATTTGGCTTTTTTGTTTTAAAGGTCACTATCAGTCTGTACTCCAATTTACACAGTTTGCGTTCTCTGTTGCCTCTCCTCTTATGTATAGGTATGTGTGCTTGCGCATAGAATCTCATCATCGATACATCACTATTGTGTTTTTCAGCAAAATGTACAGCCAATGGATAATTGGCATCGCTATTGAATATCGCCCTATAATGTTGGAGGATGCGTATTTTAAGCTGACAAATAGTCAAACCTATATACATTAGCTTGCATGGACAAATTATTGCACATACAACAAATTTGGTCAGAAAATTCATCTTCTGCTTACTCTGCCACCATTTGTTGTACATTGCACCATACTGAACGTCCTCTTTTTTGACTGCATTGACACACATTTTACAATTATTACATTTGTCGAAGCCTTTGTTTGACATCCTCTCTCTTAACCAATTTTCGACACCATTACCTGTATTGGGCATACTTGGTGAAATAAGATCTTTGAGAGATTTAGCTTTGGCAAAAGTAATTTGTGGCTTGTCCCCTATAGAAGTTTGCAAATCACTATCTGCTTGTGAAAATGACCAATGTTTGCACAGAAATGTTCTAACATTGTCCGCTTGTAGGCTATATGGGTAATGAATCTTATTTTATCTATTTCATTACTCCTTTTCTTAATTTGTAGAAGCTCTTTTCTGTCTCAAAGTAAAGTCTGATTGTAGGCTTTAGCGATATTCTGTCTGGTGTAGCCTCTCTCTAAGAAGCAAGCTCCCATCTTGCATGCTTCACTCTGAAAATCCTCATTCAGTGAACAATTTCTCTTGGCTCTCACCATTTCACCATATGGGATACTCGTTTTTAATTTCTCAGGATGATGGCTTCTACCATGCAAAATGGAGTATGGAGTTAGATGCTACCTGTTTCCTGTGCAGTCTACTGTCTATTTTGTTGTTTGTGATACATATTTCTAAATCCAAGAAAACTAGCCATGCTGCACTACTCACAAAGGAAAGTTTAAGATTCAAATTGTCCGTATTCAAAATTTCCACATATTGTGTCAGAGGCTCGAGACCTCCTCTCGACACCAGGAATAGTTCATCTATATACCTGTGCCAACATATGATCTGGCTTACAAAATTGTCATTAGTTTCGGAACCAGGCTATCTTCTGTTCCCACCACCCCATGTATACATTTGCATATGTCGGGGCAAGGAGGAACCTATGGCGGTACCACATTTCTGTCTGTACAACACTTCCTCAAATAGAAATATATTGTGCTCCAAATAAAATTTGAGGAGTGTTAGAATCATATCATTCTTTTGTTTGTAACTGGCCGATCTGATATCTAAGAAAGATTTACAGGCCTGTAAACCATTGTGTTGCTGAATAGATGTATATAGGGAAGTCACATATAGGGAAACCAATAGAAAGCCAGATTCCCACTCAATACCATGTATTTTGTTCAAAAGATCAGTTGTATCTCTGATGTGCGAACATTGAGAACCAAGAATTTAGAACTGTTTCCAAAGTGTTGGTTTGCTCATCATTAGCATGATTTTGAACATTTGAGATTACACTTTATACTATTGGATAGGATGCACAATAACACTTTACAGCACTTTGTCACTTTTGAGTGGTTCCATAGGAAATGTATCAAGCCCACTAGGGCAGTACTTTCTCTATATAAACGTGACTCATGACATGTGTTTCTAAAATAATGTTGTCACAGGTTTCCCCCTTTCTCACCTGTTTTCGTTGCCTGATGACTTCTTTAGGAGGAGTCTTCTTTCGTATGGTTCGGGTCTTATACAAGCCCGCTCGGCCATCCTCGGCTTCCAGTGTTCATTCAGCTTCGATGTCCGGGATCAAGGAGAAACTCCAGGAGACTCAAGAAAGGGATGAGAAGCACGCGGAGGCGGTGCAAGGATTCCGGGAAGGCTGGATAAGAAGGAGGAAAGGTAGATTGGAAGAAGGGTTTCCTTGAAGCAGGAAACAACAGAATAGTACAAGGAAGAGTACTGAGCACACGTCTGGTCACAGCTAGCAGCAGCGTTGAGACGCGCGGGGCCGCGGGCGTGGTCTCTTTATAGAGCACGCTGTGTAGAACGCGAAGACTGGTGAGCGGCGTTCTGGGCTTGCCGCCATGTTGGTAGTAATATCGAGTGCAGACACCGATGTGTCAGGGACCAGGAGGCCCAGAAAGGGCGAGTTCGATGGTTCATGACAGCATGCCTCCTCTGAAACCCGTCCCGCCGGGTTTCCCCGGGTGTATGAGATGGCACCTTCTGAGTAACCTGGTGGTATTTAAGTTTGAGATAGGTTCCCAAGTGCGTTCACTGGGGGGATATCCCATCCATTCCACCAGGTACTGGAGTTGGCCACGTCTATATCTGGAATCACAAATTCTGGAGACCTCATACTCCAGTTGGTCATTGATGAGTACTGTATTAGGCCGGAGGTTAGTTCGAGAGGTCTGGACGTAGGGCTTCATTAAGGATGTATGAAAGACTGGGTGGATTTTCTTCCAGGAGTCTGGTAATTTGAGTCAAAAGGCCACTGGGTTGATTATTTCCTTTATAGGGAATGGCCCATAATACCGGGGAGCCAATTTATTTGGTCGCAGATGCCATGGCAGCAGCTTCGAGGATAGCCATACTTTATCCCCTATTGAGTAGGAAGGGCTCGGCCTTCTTTTGGAGTCTGCATACAGCTTGGTCTGGGTCCTGGCCTTCTCTAATTGTTCTTTGGCTTCTCTTTGTACATTAATGAGTGTTTCAATCCAGGAGTCGACTGTTGGAACTGGTGTAGGATGTGGAAGGACAGTAGGTAGAACCGAAGGGTGGAATCCATGGCTACAGAAAAAAGGGCTGGTCTTAACGGCCGAGTGATCCAAGTTGTTATAAGCAAATTCAGCCATTGGTATTAAAAGGGACCAATCGTCCTGGACCTTGGTAGAGAAGCAACGAAGATATCGTTCCAGGGTTTGGTTTACTCGCTCAGTAGCTCCATTGGTTTGGGGATGGTAGCCTGAGGAGAGGGCACGTTGAATTCCTAGTATCCGGCAAAGGTGTTTCCAGAACTGAGAAATGTATTGAGGCCCTCTGTCCGATATGATCTTGCAAGGGAGTCCATGTAGTCGGAATATGTGTTCTAGGAAAATTCCAGCAAGTTCTGATGAGGATGGCAATTTATACACAGGTGTAAAATGAGCCATATGAGTAAACAAGTCAATGGTGACCATGATGGTTGTGTATCCCCTGGAAGGCGGTAATTCCACAATGAAGTCTGTTGATATGAATTCCCAAGGCCTTGTTGGTAGTGGAGGTTGCTGTAGTAGTCCCGCCGGTCTTTTCTTGTCGTGTTTGTTTTGATTACAGACAGAGCATACCTGAAGGTACAGTTGTACGTCAGCTTTCATTCCGGGCCACCAAAATTGCCTTTGTATTAGTCAGAGGGTATTGGTAATACCACGATGTCCGGAGTAAAGGGTATCGTGATAGAGGTTTATTATCCTTTGTTGTAGTTTTTGTGTTGGAATAACCAAGGCGTTATCTTTGAACAGGTATCCATGCTTAGTCTTCAAATTCCACTGGTTCTTGCCCGAGATGTCCTTCCAGAAATCAGAGGATTGAGTTTGCCTGCGGACTTCATCTAGGAGACTGCTTGCCTGAGCTACAAATATTGTATGGGGAAACATTTTAGGAAATGTTCGGTCTTCAGGAGGTTCCTAGACAGGACGCCGAGACAGGGCGTCAGCGATTATATTTTGTGTTCCAGGAACATGGTGAATCTGAAACTGGTATTGGGCAAAGAAGAAGGCCCAATGGGCCTGACGGCTGTTCCTGCATTCCAGGGCCTGTAATACTTGGAGATTTCGATGGTCCGTGTGAACCTGGACAGGATGTTTAGCTCCTAGAAGTAAATGACGCCACTCGGTGAAGGCTTGACGGATGGCTAGCAGTTCCTTTTCTAAAACCGAGTAATGAGTTTCACTGGGGGTCAATGTGCGTGAAAGATAGGCAATAGGGTGTTCCAGTCCGTCATCGAGTTCCTGTTTCAGAACTGCTCCAATGGCATAGCTAGAGGCGTCTGTTTCCACTAGGAAGGGTCGATTTATATCAGGTTGAGCCAGGATGGGGGCTTGTGTAAACTCTGTTTTCAAGCGTTGGATGGCCTTCTCCTGTGCAGATGTCCAATAAAAGGGAGTATCTTTCTTCAACAAGGCAATTATCGGGTGAAAAATCTCGCAGAAGGATGGTATGAACTTTCAATAGAAATTAGCTAGGCCCAGGAAAGACTGGATCTGTTTTACAGTGGTCAGAGTTGGCCAGGATAGTATGGCTTTAAGCTTAGATTGATCCATTCCTATGCCATCTGGGCTAAGGACAAATCCTAGATAGTGGACAGTGGAAACATAAAAAAGGAACTTCTCGGGTTTTGTTAGAAGCTTGTGCTCATGTAGTCATTGTAGTACTGCCTTAACATGTCCTTCATGCTTGAGAGGGTCCTTAGAGAATACCGGAATATCATCAAGGTAGACGAAGAGAAACAGCATATCTGAAAACATCCGATCCATAAAGCGTTGGAAGATCGCCGGAGCATTAGCGAGTCCAAAGGGCATGACCAAGTATTCATAGTGACTAAAGGGTGTTCTGAAGGCTGTCTTCCATTCGTCTCCTTCCCTAATACGGATCAGATGGTAGGCACCCCTGAGATCCGATTTGGTGAATATTACGGCTCCTCTTACGGCTTCCAGGATGTCTGAGATCAGGGGTAACGGGTAATGATCCTTAAGGGTGCACTGATTTTGACCTCGATAATCAAGGCAAGGTCTGAGCTCTTTGGTATCTTTCTTAGGAACAAAAAATAGTGAAGCTCCGGCTGGAGATTTGGATGGGCGTATGGTTCCGTTTTCTAGGTTAGTATCTAGGTATTCACGAAGGGCCCTTTTCTCGGGTTCGGACAGAATAAACATCCTTCCAAAGGGAATCACAGCTGAAGGTTTGGTTTCAATAGCACAGTCTTCTGGCCTATGGGGTGGTAAGGCTTGAACAATAGCAGAAGAGAACATCATCGCTGTACTCCTGGTAGGCTTTAGGAACCTGGACGATGGTGGAGACCGTGAGAGGACCTTGCTGGGTTGTTGAACGTTCTTCCAATCATGTTGGAGCAGGATCCAGGAGTAGACAATGAGACATGCAAAATTCAGAACCTAGGAACAAGGCACCTGCTGTCCAATTGATGAATGGATTGTGTTTTTGTAGCCAGGGCATTCCCAATACGTTTGGGTAATGGGCAGATTTTATGATGTCAAACTTTATCTTCTCTCGATGATGGCT
The DNA here is from genome assembly GCF_040938575.1 of Ambystoma mexicanum. Taxonomy (NCBI): domain Eukaryota; kingdom Metazoa; phylum Chordata; class Amphibia; order Caudata; family Ambystomatidae; genus Ambystoma; species Ambystoma mexicanum. The sequence continues at coordinate 395,316,622 of NC_090924.1, read as the reverse complement.
TATTGCAAGCTCAATTTCCTTGGTCTGAAGGGCTATAGGTCCAGAGGAGAGAGTCCTGCCATCAATTGCTTCTACGGGTTGCAAGATTGTCCGGGATTCGTAGGGAATATGATGTTTAAGGACCCATTCTTGATCTATGAATATTCCCATAGCCCCACAGTCCACTAATGCCAGAATGGGGTAGGTTTCCTTCTTGGATGGTGATAGAAAGGCCTGTAAAATTACCAGAGAGTTTTGTCCAGGAGAGTTCAAGGATGGTATAGATGTGGAGCCTACATCTCTCTCCCGAAACTGAGCTCCATCTAGGATCAGGAGCTGGCGTTTCCCGAACGCCGCAGAGGGGCTATTGGACATTCCCTGACTAAATGCTTGTCTGAAGCACAGTACATGCATAAGCCAGTATGGATCCATCGCAACCTTTCTTGGGGGGATATGGGTCCACGGAAGGCCCCTAGTTGCACGGGTTCGGGTTCGTTTGTGGAGACAGAAGGATCTTCGGATTTCGAGGAGGTCTCTAAAGGGTTCTTCTGGAGGGGTGACTTGGTCTTCCTTTTCTCTGCCTTCCTTTCCTGGATGCGAAAATCAATCTGTAGAACAAGATCCATAAGTGCCTGATAAGAACTTGGACGTGCCACCCTGGCTAATTCATCCTTGATATCTTCATTTAGCCCTCTTCGAAAGAGAGTGAAGCAAGCTTCAGAAGCCCAACCCGCTTCTTTAGCCAGTTGCTTGAATCGAGTCACATAAGTGAGCATGTCCTGAGAGCCTTGCTGGAAATCGAGTAAACATTCTTGAGCACTAAAGACCTGTTCTGGGCAGTCAAACATGGTTTTAAGTGCTTGGATGAATCTGTCAAAATCATCCAAAAGGGCATCTCCGGAATTAACTAATGGTGTGGCCCAGGCTAATGCGTTCCCGGAAAGGTCTGAAATAATAAAGCCCACTTTAGCCCTGGAGGTAGAAAAATAATAAGGTTTAAAGGTAAAGTGGACCAAACAAGAATCCAGGAATCCACGGAGGGTTTTTGCAGAGCCATCATATTTGTCGACAATGCCGCCCAATAGCACACTGTCCTTTGTGGCAGAGTCGCAGGATAGTACCCATTGTTTTAATGCGGCGTTCTCAGCTTTCAGGTTTTGTACTTCGGTGGTTATTTCTTGCATGCCGCGCATAAGATCCTGGATGGCCGCCTCCATGTCTGTATCGACTTCGGTCAGGTGGCGTCTCAATCTGTCACAGGTTTCCCCCTTTCTCACCTGTTTTGGTTTGCCTGATGACTTCTTTAGGAGGAGTCTTCTTCCGTATGGTTCTGGTCTTGTACAAGCCCCCTCGGCCGTCCATGGCTTTCAGTGTTCGTTCAGCTTTGATGTCCGGGATCAAGGGGAAACTCCAGGAGACTCAAGAAAGGGATAAGAAGCACGCGGAGGCAGTGCAAGGATTCCGGGAAGGCTGGATAAGAAGGAGGAAAGGTAGATTGGAAGAAGGGTTTCCTGGAACCAGGAAACAACAGAATAGTACAAGGAAGAGTACGGAGCACACGTCCGGTCACAGCTAGCAGCAGCGTTGAGATGCGCGGGGCCGCGGGGAGTGGTCTCTTTATAGAGCACGCTGTCTAGAACGCGAAGACTGGTGAGCGCCGTTCTGGGCTTGCCGCCATGTTGGTAGTATTATGGAGTGTAGACCCCGACGTGTCAGGGACCAGGAGGCCCAGAAAGGGTGAGTTCGATGGTTCATGACAAGTGTGAGATGATGTTTATATAGCTTATTTGCACATTACACATACATTGAGAACCGACAATTTAGAACTGTTTTCAATGTATTGGTCTGTTCAGCATCAGCTTGCTTTTTAGCATTGGAGATTGTATTTTATACTGCTGGATTGTATTTTATAGTACCAGACAGGGTGCATGATGACACTCTATAGTACCTTGTCACTTTTAGTAGGTGCCATAGGAAAGGTATTAAGCCCACTTGGGCAGAACGTTCTGAATACACATGACCCATGTGATTACAATATGGGTCGCTATTTCTGAACCATATTTGTTGTCGCTGTACAGCAAATAGAAGTGCTGCCGCACTAACGTTAGCTTCGGTGCATGTGTAAGTCCCAGACTCTATCCACGCAGGATTACACTGTGGTGGTTATGAGATTGTTGTCAATAATTAGCCATTAGGGTTCACACACCTAAGTTGCAGTATTATTATGTATAATTCAGATAATGAGTATGGGAGACGACATTACATATGATCTACAAAATTAGACAATGTTATGAGGTAGTTTATCACAAATAGATATACGGTTAACTAGTGACAAACAGGTCAAAGATGGCAGCCGTTATTATGAGTTAACTGACCCGATGTAGGTCAGTCACATGACTGTTGAAGTTTACGCCTCACGGAAAATGAAGAAATAGAGAAATGTTGGTATTGTACTGATTGTTACACTTCGCCTGAAGAAGTCCCTGCATAGGGTTGTAATGCGTTGCATAGAGCGAAGAGTTTTGGACTGCACATGCAATCTGTAAATCCATGCTGGCTAAGAATTTCATAATGAATTTATTTTATATATGCACGTTTTTGCACGTTACTGTTGGACCGAGTGCTCTGTTATTTTAAGTTTTGCTGTGACAGTTGTTGGCTTATGACAATACAGCATTCACATGTTTACGTTTGTTAATATATATATATATATATATATATATATATATATATATATATATATATATATATATATTCTAACATCGTTTTTTTCAGTGAATATTTGATATACATATCTTATGTTCTCAGCGTAAAGTGTTTTTTGCCATGGTAAATCTTGCCTTATTCATTAGTACTTAATGTGCATAGTGCCTACAGTACTTACATAAAATACTTAGTGCTTATTGTAATATTCCACCATAAAATATAATATTCAGTGCAAAACCTGGTTAAAGGGATGTTATGATTAAGTTGCACTAATAAAATGATGCCATTTGTGATGTCATCTGTGATGCCATGGCTGTTAGTCTTAGCAGGTCATGGTGGTGGCATGAGTTATGGTTGCATAGACTACCATAACTGGAGAATTTCTTGTTTTTTTTTATTTTACTTGCACCATAATGCCCCTTTAACATCGTTTTTTCTCTGAATTTCATAGGTTTTTGTTGGTGTAACTTAACCATAATGTTCCTTTAACAAAGTTTTTCACTGATTTTCAGTGGGTTTTATGAATCAAAATATTTCATAATGTTACAGCAGTGTATGAAAGTTATTAATAATTCCTCTTTGAATATAGATAAAATTATTATGAACATCCTTTACATCAAAAAAATATTCTACCCACCATGCAGCAGGTTAAAAGTCAGTGGGCTATATATTGTGACTGTGGACATACCTGGAAGCAGGTGGCAGCAACCAACCTGAAAAACACAGGGGATAACACAATGTGTATGTTTCCTTTTCACACAAATAATATATGTACACCAAAATTACAAGCAATTAATAGAACTCAAACATACATTTACACACACGTGTATGTCTCTAAATGTAAAACATATTTTTTTACACATCCCTCAATATTTTGAATTATACCAAATAATAAACATAATTGTACACCCTGTGTAAGCAATAAAGTTCAACACCTTTTAGGAACTGAAGCACAACACAGAAGAAAAAACACTCTGTGAACATAGGAAGTAAATATTCCCTCCAATTTTATTGTAAATGTTTTCTAGAGGAACTAAATACATTTTTAATAATGTTTTAATTACTAAAATTACTCATTCCATATTTCAACAGAAATGGCAAACACACTTGAATGGCTCAAGGAGTACTTTCCTAAAGATGACATGACCGATGAAGAATGTATTGATGGTAAATACGCAGACATATGTTAAAATGCACTGAAGTAATGCATGTTAATAATCAGTTATAAAGGGGCCGATTCATGGAACAAATGTGTGCCGAAATTAGTGGCGTAAGCTGGCGTAGGCGTGAAAAAACAAGCGCACGCGCATGCGTGCGATTCATGGAAGGCCCTGCGCGTGTTTTCCCTGGGATGTGCGCCAAATCCATGGGTGGCGCACACGGCGTTAAGGTCACTGCAACATCCCAAATGCTGTGCGCAGCGCGCACAGCGAAAGCGCACAACGTGTAGCGCACACACCAAAAAAGGGGCAGAACACACGGAATGGGGAACAACGCGTGGAAATTAAGGCGTAACTGGGGAAGTACTGCTGGGAAATACATGGAAAGCCCACACACGCTCGAACAACACGTCTTCATGGAATCGAATCCAGGAAAACTGTGCATGCCAAAAGACACGCACAGGCGTATACACGTCCACCACACAAAGGCAGGCAGAAGCGTCCCAGTTCAGTATAAAAGTGCACGCAAACAACAAACACGTATATCCAGCTACGATGAATGTCCCATTTCTCACAGCATTGATCGTGGGACACCGCAGGAGGGGGGGAATAGCCAGGCCCCGCATTTTTTGGCCCAGGACCAGCCTTTTTGGCATGCCTGAAGACCAGGTCTATGGCAGGAATAGGTTTCCAACTCGTATCATCCTAGACCTGGTCACTGAGTGGGAGCATGACCTCACATCACCCACCTTGTCCTCCCAAGCACTGAGCCCCTTCGAAAAGGTGCTCAATGTCCTGTATTTCTTGGCCACTGGGCAATTTCAGCGGACAACTGCCATAGTTGGGGGTGTCTCAGAGGCCACGCAGTCACGCTGCCTACACCAGGTGTTGGCAATCATGACTGCGTGCCCCTCAGTCCGCAGGCACATATACATGCCCAGAACACCCACAGAAAGGCAGGCTGTGGTCCAGGACTTTTACAGGGTGGCACACTTCCCCAAAGTGCTTGGTGCCATAGATTGCACCCATGTGGCCCTACGTCCACCTAGGGCCACTGAGCACATCTATCGAACCGCAAGCACTGGCATTCCATCAACATACAGGTTGTATGCGATGCCCATGGAATCATCACCTCTGTCTATGCAAACTATCCTGGGTCTACCCATGACAGTTTCATATACAGAATGTCCGCCCTGAGCCGGGACCTGGAAGCTGGGAAGCATGGTGACACCTGTCTCATCAGTGAGTACAAATGTCTGTGCACATGCATGCATGTCACACACAGACAAATACACAAACCCAACTAATGACAACCATCCTCACCTCCCCATGGGACAGTGCCTATCCTCTGAACAACCACATGATGACGCCAATACGGAACCCTACCACACCACCCCAGGTAAGATAGAACGCTGCCCATATTGCAACAAGGGGCATAGTGGAGCGCTCATTCGCAGTGCTCAAGTCACGCTTCCTCTCCCTTGACCGCTCTGGCGGGCAGCTACTATATGCACCCCCAGTAGTGTGCAGGATCATTGTGGCAGCATGCGTTCTGCACAATGTTGCAACACGGCAGGGCGTACCGGTGGACATGGTGGTGCCCCCACATCCCCAACCACAGGCACAGGTGCTGCTCATGGGAGGGGAAAGGGCACGTGGTGAGGCAGCCCGGACCCAGCCTGTGGCCACATTTTTCAACTAAACTCCCACCCCTGCGGGGTGCACACAGGCCTGGCACATACCATGTGACAATCGATGATGACAAAGAGACAGTCAACTGTCACAACCTTACCACCTTGACAATGTTGCCATGGAAGTGCTACATTGTGTGCATCCCTAGCTACTTAAACATAACCAATCCTGTGTGACCAAAAGGAACACATGCAAGGTGTATATCACACCACCCCCTGCAAAACAGGCCATGACAATCAGTGGTATGTCACCCAAACCCTCCCAACCCACATCACCCTTGTCAGCCACACCATGACATGGCATGCAACAGCAAAAGAGCAAACCAAAAGCATAGCACATGACCAATTAGATACGAAGTGACACGTGACACATGGAAAGAGGCCTGAGACAATCACACCTGACATGGAATCAGATGAAATGACTGACCAACAACCTCCCACACATACAAAGTCATACACAAATGCATACCACCAGCGGTACCTTCAACAAAAGACAGAATGCCTGTTGGCATGCACATTGGCCAATCCAAATCCGCAAATCCCAAACCCGTGTGCTGTGTGTGTTTCCTGCAACACACCCCTCAGCACACAGCACAGTGAGCAGCCATTTTGTTGGGGATACACCTTTAGCATCATTATAAAAAGGACAAACAACAAAAATAACCTACTGACGCATGTACACGATCCCCAAATGGTAAGTGATCATTCGCTGCACGGACACAGCATGCCAGAGAAGGCAATCTGTGTGCACCTGTGGGCATGGAAGGGTGGTTGTATGTGTGGTGGATCATTGTGTAAGTGTGTGTGTCAGTAGGGATGTATGTGAAATCAAGTGACCCTCAATGTCCTATACACATCACATGTGAACATTGGCCATGTGTACACCCCAGTATGTCAAACCACAACAATGCCCTGACACCTGAAAAGTAAACCCAACACAGGAACAGCCATTGACCAGCAGAACCCATCATGTACATAGTACCCCACAATGACAATGTCAGAGAGTGCCCAACACTGTAGCCAAGCGTACTGTCCGACAACAAAAGGCCCTCCCTCATTTACTCATCACAATGACCTTCAGAAGAACTGTGTCTGGGGTCAGTTGGCTTCTTCCTTCTAGTATACCTGGCTTCAGGATCCCCCTACCCCTTGGTTTCCTTGTTCTACCTTTCGTGCAAATAGGGTCCAGCCCCCTCAGAGGCCACCTTGACTGGTAAAAATACCAATTCGCAGATAGCTCCAAGGAGCCAAACCCCCAAACCAGGGAAAAAGCCTGTAGCCACCAAAAAACCCTGGAAGAGTCTCCAGTAGATGACTTGAAGTCACTGAATATGGCCAAGCACATGTCCAAGCAGAATGATAGAATAACTACCAAGGTAGCACAGTTGAACAATGGTTCAACAGGATGGGTAGCAATTTCAGTACCCAACAATCAATGAGGATGCAACAACTGATGGGAAGTGTCACAGCTCCGGTCTCCATGTGCAGGAGTGGCACAAACCAACCACCCCCTCCGCGGTCTGGGTGCCTGCAAGGTAAAACTTACACATGCCTCTGAGACCCCGGCAGTGGGAAAGAGGGTTAGGGATCCGTAGGTTGGATAGGCATCGGTATTTAGGATAACCGGAAAGAGGGTCAGGAGAGGGGAGGTGGATGGGGGTGGATGGGGAAGAGAAAGTAGTGAAAGTAGTGAAAGTACAAAATACAACTATTGACAATTACACATACTCAATCAGTGAAACCATGTACTTCATGCACATTGTACAAAATGGCTCAAAGGCGAGCAAAACAGAGACTCATCGCTGGGGTGAGTGCTGGCCTCCTGCCTGCGCACTCTCAGGTCTGGTAACAGGAGCATTTCAATGCTACAAAGAGAGCTGGAGTTACTATTCTGTGTGTGTTTTCCCATACACACATAACACCATTCATGCCTCGAACTTAGTGACTCCTCCCAAAACAAGCACTCTTGTCTGCTGCTTCGTTCCTATAGTTTTACTTGCCCCGTGATGGTTTATACTCTGTTAAGGCGGTAAGGTAGCTGCACGTGGCCCGCGTTAAACGGAAGACCATGTGTTAAGAATCACACATGATAGAATGTGCCTTGGATGTGCTGCTAGACACATGTGGCGAGGTGTGACTTCAGTACAAGTTGCGTTCTGCCAGCTGCGGCTCTCTATAGGCAGTGCACGTGGCTAATTGCATATGCTAATGATATGCACTGCACTCGAGTTTGTGCATCGCTGGGTGCCTCCCCTTGCGCTGTATTAGTTTGTGGCTAGGAACGCTACTGCGCTAATAACTTTGCTTCTATGGAGCTGGGGGGACACAAGCATAGGGGCAACGCCCCCTGCATGTGTCCCTGACAACTTGGAAAGCTTCTTGGCATTTGCTCCTCAGCGTGGCTTAGCTGTACTGTGCGCATCTTCCACAAAGCCTGGCTACGCTCCCCAGCACTGGTGCTACTTAGCTTGCATGTGCGAAGGGCCTGGAGGAAGGTCGGCTAGAGTGTGGCCCCTCGTGCTGCAGACCTTGCTCGGAGCTCCTGGAAACACGTCTGCTTCTGTTGGACGTCTGAGCATAAGCCCCTTGCTTATGCTCATGCGCTTATGCACACGTGTGCCCCGTCCAACGTGGCCAGGGTTTTGTAGTTCTTGGCCCGGTGTCTGCTGGGAAGGTAGTCTGGAGGCCCCTTTTCCTGCAGAAAGGGCATAAAAGCCTTTAATAAGGCTGGAACGTTTTCTGTGTCTGTGTCTTTATGCTGCTTGTTACTGGGCCATGTCTGAGACCTACATCTGACCTCCTACCACACAACCCAAATAACCAAGGAGGCTGCCACAACTGCTGAAACCCAATCAATCCTTGATAGCGTGAACAAAGAAAGGCAGAGACAGCACAAGTCTGGAAAGGCACCGAGAATGCGAGATAGTCGGAAACAGCTGAAAGCAAGTGAAGAGCCACAACAGTTGAATAGCTTTGGTAAAAGCTATATAAATAAATAAATAAATAAATAAATAAATAAATGTCAACATAAAGGCATGGATGTAATAGATGAAAGACAGGATGAGCGACAGAAAGATACTGTTGAACAGAAGTGTACTGAGGCAAACCGAGGCAGTGTAAGAGTACGTGGAAATAACTGCCCAAGAGACGGGCGGGCAGATCTGCAACAAGGACAGTAGCAGGAAGAAGAACAGGGACTAAAGGCACCAGAGTGTGAAAAACAAGTAAAAGAGCCGTAGTCCAGTAGGAAAACTGCGCCGTAAGGCAGCATAAAAATCCAAGAGGGAAGACAGACACAACGTGCCATCCAAATGGAATGAGCATAGTAGTAGTATAGGTGGACATCTCAGGTGAGGACTCGACCGTGAGTTGTGCCTCTTGGGTCACATTCCTAATGCATCCTCTTTTGTCACATTCCCCAGGGGCTGAACTCAACACATACCAACTTGACATTGTCACCACCCGGCCCCCTCCCACCATCAGTGTGACTTTGATAGCCAAAGGGTGTAGGCTACTGTCTACAGCATGAAGGGCATCAAGCACGTATACAGGCAAGAAATGAACATAAATCACAATCAACATCAATAAATGGACAGTTCCATAATGTACTCACCAAAATTGATTGCAGACATGCCGTGGAGAAAACATCCATAATCCCCACCAGGGGTGTTAACACAGGTAGTACAGCAGCAGACAGGCCACAGATATGACGAAATGACGAAAGTCCAATGCCCTTGTGTAAATGGTTGTCACACCGAACCATCCTTGTGAGCACATGGATATGGGAAGCAGGAGTGGCATATGTGTCAGGATCCTAAAAAGCCACAAAGCACCACCCCGTCACATGAATGCACAATAGAAAAACAATTTTAAACTATATTAACTTATTAAACTAACTAATAAAATATAAAATGGCCACATACGACCCGGGTGGGGCAAGGCACCAGCAGGGGGGATGTACAGGGTACACCTCAACACCCACATGGAATGATGTTGAGATAAAAAAAAACTCCATGCGCCTGCACGGCCTGCCTGTGTGGGAGATAAGTTGTCGTCCGAGTCACCCTCTGGATGGGAAGCAGAAGGTGGACGTGGCACAGTACCCTGACATGCCTATGCACAGCTTGCCCCTCGTCGGCAGCAAGTCTGCAGGACTGGTAAGCCTGGTCCTGTGCGGCGATGACACGTAGGTCAGCATGCAGCACCTCACGTGATACACGTGCTTCCTCTTGCAAGGTAGCACGTGTAACACAGAGTTCTTCCTGCATGGCGTCGCATGTCATCCGGAGCACCTCCCGCATGCACGTAGCTCAGCCGGGATGGTATTCTCAAGCTGCTCCACCCTCTCCTCTGTACACTGCCTCTGGGACATGTTGAGCACACCCAGAGTAGATGTGAGGGATTGATGGTCATCCCTCAGGGCCTCCCTGTGTGCCTCTGCGTGAGCAGCAAGTGCTTGACGCAGAGATACCATTTCAGCCTGGCATGCCCTGTCTGAGGCCGCCATGCCCAGCCTGAGTGAGCAGCCCGTGGACTGTGCTGCACGCTGCTGGAGCTTCACCTGCCTAGCAGGGGGGATCACGGATTGGGCCACATGTTCCATGCTCTGAGCGATCTTATCAATTGCTGCCCCCTGTTGTTTGGAATTGGCACACATGGATTGCTCCCACTCAGTATACCCCAGTGGCGCACGGCCACCGCATTGCCGGGCTTGACGCCCATGGGGCTCAAAGAGCCATGGTCCTCTCTGGGTTGGCACCGCCCGCGGCTGCAGGACTACATACCTCCGTTGACCTGATGCCCCAGGCACATCATCAACTTGTGTGGAGTGTGACCGTAAATCCCGATCCACCACAGGCGGAGGTTCCAACACCGTCTGGCCCCTCAGTGCAGGTGTCACGGACAGACGATCGCCCACATCAGAATCACTCACCGTAGACGAATGGACATGACACGCATCCAACTCAACATTGTTGTCAGAGTGATCATGTCATGATGCCTACCCCCGGGGAACCAGACCAGGTCCAGCAACCCCGGAAGCAGGCATCAAGTTATTTTGAGCAAGCCCAAAAACCCCTGCTAGTGGCTGTTTGGGTGCGGTCCTGGCACCTATGGCGCCAGGCGCATATGGAGAGTCAGTCCTGGTGCCATAGGCGCCAGGCTCATAGAGTTAAACGTACCTGATACAGACCATGCTGCAAGCTTACCTGATGTAGACCATGCTGCAGAGCTCCAAGCCAAATGAGGCTTGGAAGGGACTATTTTACCTAGGGACTATTTTTTACTCGGGTGGGGCTGGGGAGGAATACTTACCTAGGACTACTTTGGAGGCTATTTAAACCACGCCCGAAGAGCAGCACACGCTTCGCGTTATTCTGCATCCAGTCTTCTGCCACGTCCGCCTCGAGTCTGCATCTCCTAGAAAAAGGGAGGAACAGAAGGAGAAGAGGTTAGAATAAAGTTAAAACTTTCGACCCTTACCTGAATTCCGGATCAACCGCGCCTTTGAGCTGGAAGAAAGAAGCATTTTCGCATGCCGCCTCGCCTGCTGCAGCGCGGCACTGAACTCACCGACCTTCGCAGCATCCTCACGCTCTACCGCATCCTTCTGCACATTCCCGCCGCATTCTGGGACCTAAGGGGAACACAAGAACAGCAAAGGTGAGCCAAGGGAATAAACAGAGGCAATAGTAACTACCCCCATAGACTTACCTGATTACCGCCGGGGGTACTATTCCTCTTCACGGGTCGGCGCAGTCTCCATTGCATCCTCGCCGTACCCCGGCCCCTAAGGGGAACAAAAGGACAACAAGGTGAGACGAAGGGACAAACAAGGGGAACTCTTCTCACCACAATAGACTTACCTAATTTTACCGCCGGAGGCATTATTCCCCGAACTTCATATTTTCTCTCCATACCTGAATAAGGGAGCAAGCCACAGGTTACATTCTGGACTTATTTTTTATTGAACTGTGTAGGATAAGCCAAATCCTTACCTGAACTTCGTTTGCTACCACGAGGAACTCTTCGCTGGGGTCAAGCTGCAAACTGGAAGGAATAGGACAAGAGTGAAAGTCAGACATGTGAACTCTTACGAACTACATACTTTTCGGAGTCAATATTGTTCTGGAACTCACCAATTCCTTTGAGCCAGTGAAGCAACTGGTTATCAACGCGACCCTGCGCTCAATGCAGGATGGAGAGCTCATCTTTCCAAACCATCAGGTGAGACTATAAGAGGGGACATCAAAGGTGATCTGTGGGGAGAACAGCGGGGATGTGGGGATTTACGCTCAACCTCACGGGTGGTTAATTCCCTTTCTCCATTTACAGAAGAATATTCCTACGGGCCAAGCAAACGAAGCTAGGTGGGCCAGTCCAGTCCGTCATCTCGGCCCTACGCGTCACATTGGTGGAGACCGCAGCTGTCCAGTTCAGACCGACGCCTCTGTGGGAGCCAGGTGAGCGTAACAGATCATCCGAGCTAGACTGATTGCCAGCCCTGGACACGATGGTCTGGAGCACAAGTGGGTTCTCGTGGCCTACCACCCCACGACCCCCACTTGTGCTGGGTTGCCGATGTAATAGCAACCCAGTGTCAGGATTGACATCACCATCCTCTGGATCCATTGCGTCATCATCTGTAATGTGGAAAAAACAAACATGAGTACACATGTCAGAAGCACTTAACCCACACACACATAGACATCACATCGACAGCCAACACATGAAGCAGACATGTCACACACAAATGAAATTCCAGCCTGCATCCAGTGGCATTGATATACAAACACATCCCACAAGCAGAAATGGATGTGTGTAAATAGCAAAGCCTACACATGTACAGAATGTAGTATATCACCTCCATCACACACCACCTCTGTCAGGCACATGTCACAGGCAGAAATGACAGATGGCAACAAAGAGATGGCACATACCATAAGCATGTCTGAACTGCAAAATGGCCACTGCTGCAAGTGAATCCAAACATACCATGACACACGTAATATGCATGTACACATGCATCACTAAACCATCATCACCAATATAGCTTCATCCATCTGCAGCTCGGCCCGTACAAGGCGTCATGGGCCATGTAGACATAGTGAATGTCCCGAGCAAAGCGAGGGCCTGCATCCAGGCATGAGGGACCACAAAGCCTTGTACGGTCCGAGCTGCCGGCCATGAAGCCTCCAGAACACCCCTCAGGGCCTGATTGAGCACATTGTGCATTGATTGTGCCCTAAAACATTATTCAGTGTGTGAAATCATCACGGCCAGGCCCCACCAGATTCGCTAAGTGGGCCTGGACGTACACATACTGCACCACAGTGCACCTTCATGATTGTGCCAGTTGAACATAACAAGCGGAATGCTGAAATCGCAGCAGCATTAACGTTAATCAACTACATTTTAGTCATTCAACAAAAAAGCTGCAGAGAACACATGTCAAAATGAACACCTTCACACACACATAAGTGAGTAGCTGAAATGTTGCACTACACAACGTTGAAGCTGCTTGCATATGTATATTGTGAAAGTGTTCAAGAACACCGGTGTTCATATACACCCGTATGGTGATTATGAACAGCAACCTATACAGCAAAGCAAGCAGCTACAATGCTGCTTGCTTCGATGTATGTGAAAGTGTACACATACACACGTGATGGCAGCTCCACAGTCATTACAACCCGATTGGCAGGCTATAATCAATCTGCAGCCTATACCAGTTGGTATAGGCCGCAGATTGGCAAATCAACTTTGCTAAACACCCACTAGGCTTTTCCAATACCCATTCCTTTCATGACAGTGAAGGTATGACAATCTGACCATACATGCCAGGTCACTTTGACATTGCAGCAGTGAGTAGGCATGTAGAACTGTGTAACATGGCTCAGAAGTGGGTTTGTGCAGTGCAGGACATGTGTACGTTACCAACTATCTACATCAACAAGTACATTATGATGTCAATCAATAAACACAAAGGCAGTGTAAGGGCAAGTTCAGGCATCACCTGCAATGTGCATGCAATGGGTTGCATGGCTACAGTCAACCCCCACCCCCTTAGTGAAAATGCAGGGAGGCATTGCATGGCAGTGAAAGGTTGACCAGAGAACTGTGTATTGGCAGACAGTATTGACTAGCGTCAATTCCATCATCTGAGTCAACTGACAACACAGCAGATGAGCATGGGACAGTAAGCAGGACACATGATGAACCCTCAGTAGTACACCCATTTGTGCAGAAGCCACTACACCAGTTGAATAGAGTCAGGGGGCCTGATACAGGGTGAGGCCTGTGCCCCACACAGACTATGACACCCTAAACATGTGCGTGATGCAGGACTGAGCCAGAGTAGGCATGGAATGGATGATCAAATGCCATAAAATGTATGTCATCCTGGACACCTATTACAATGA